>NC_085875.1:22642115-22934615 GCF_034702125.1 Engraulis encrasicolus
GGCCCTGGGTACAAAGGACTTCCGCAGCCTGTCTGTCTTGCAGGAGATGGCGGGCAGTCTGTAGCTGAACAGGCTTCTCTGGTTGTTGAAGACTGGGTACAGAGGGTGCTTGTAGTTGTCCAAAATAGAGTCCAATCTGCTAAGTGTCCTCTTGTCAGCTGTGGTTGTAAGGGCGTTCAGTTATGTGCCTACAATAGACCCTGCTTTCCTCACCAGCCTGTCAAGCCGTCCAGCATCTCTCTTCCTAATGCTGCCACCCCAGCATGCCACAGCATAGGAGAGCACACTGGCCATGGCAGACTGGTAGAACATCTGCAGGAGTCTGTTGCAGACATTGAAAGATCTCAGAAAGTAGAGTCTGCTCTGTCCTTTCTTGTACAGTGCATGTGAGTTGGCAGACCAGTCCAGTATAGAGTCCAGGTGAACACCCAGGTACTTGTATGTGGAGACTGTCTCCACATCGATAGAGACAGGCACCAGGGGTGGGGTGGTTCGCCTGAAGTCAATCACCATTTCTTTGGTTTTGGTGGTGTTCAGCCGCAGCTGGTTGGTTCTGCACCATTTGACAAAGTTCTCCACCAGTCCCCTGTACTCCTCCTCCTGCCCATCTTTGATGCATCCAACAATGGCTGTGTCATCCGAGAACTTTTGCATGTGGCAGGTCTTCGTGTTGTAGTTGAAGTCAGTGGTGTACAGGGTGAACAGCACGGGGGAAAGCACCGTTCCTTGTGGAGCTCCAGTGCTGCTGACTACAGTCTCTGATGTGAGGTCACCTAGTCTGACGAACTGGGGCCTTCCTGTGAGGTAGTCTGTGATCCAGTTCACCAGCCCCGTCTCCACTCCCATCTGCAGTAGTTTGTTTCTCAACAGGAGTGGCTGTATTGTGTTGAAGGCGCTGGAGAAATCAAAGAACATGATTCTAACAGCACTGCTTCCTTTGTCCAGGTGAGAATGCACTCTGTGCAGCAGATACAGAATAGCATCCTCAACTCCCACCTTCTCCTGGTAGGCAAATTGTAGTGGTTCTAGTGCGTGGTGAACTTGGGGTTTCAGTATGTTGAGCAGCAGCGCACGCTCGAATGTCTTCATTATATGGGATGTGAGGGCTACCGGTCTGTAGTCGTTCAGTTCTTTGGGGTGTGGCTTTTTGGGTACAGGTATGAGGCACAGTATAGTAGTACAGTAGTAGAATGAATAGTTTAGTCTCAACGGAACTGTAAGGTGTCCAGTCATCCTAATACATCCTTATTTGTAGTCCGACATTACTTTGGATAGCGCCTACTACATGTAATGCAATGTAATGTAACGTCCAATGCCACATTAGGCCTATACATTTATAGACACTGTAGCTGCAAGCACAGGCTATGCCTGCATTCATTAGTGCACACAAAGGTTTTGATGAAAGACATTAGTCCAAAATCACCTCATGTTGTACTGTGTAATGGTTGTGTGCAGTTTGTGACACAAAGCTACTTACGAACAGTAAGCAAGACAAATGATAGCAGCAGGCTACGTATAGGATCGCAGGTGGATGTACAGTACCTGTCACGCTCTGCGTATCATTTATCACTGCATGCAGAAACACCTGTGAAAAGTGATCCGTGTTATGCGAAATTGCCCATTGCTTCCACTATTACACGCTGTGTGAGAACAGAAATGGTGGAATTCAAGAGTGCCGCTGTGCTCTCTGAACTTGTCAGCACTAGATTGATTACAGAGTTCAGTCTATGGCTCAGATTACTACTTCCCAATCTCAGCTCTGTTGACACTGTGTGTGTGTGTGTGTGTGTGTGTGTGTGTGTGTGTGTGTGTGTGTGTGTGTGTGTGTGTGTGTGTGTGTGTGTGTGTGTGTGTGTGTGTGTGTGTGTGTGTGTGTGTGTGTGTGTGTGTGTGTGTGTGTGTGTGTGTGTGTGTGTGTGTGTGTGTGTGTGCGTGTGTTTGTGTTCTCTCAAGGCCACATTGGTATTCCATTTTGGATTTTCATTTCATTTCGCAAACATGAAAATCAATTCAGTGTGTGTCTTTAACAGTTTGCTGTTTTCTCTGCTCTCTGCTGTCTGTGTTCTCTCTCTCTCTCTCTCTCTCTCTCTCTCTCTCTCTCTCTCTCTCTCTCTCTCTCTCTCTCTCTCTCTCTCTCTCTCTCTCTCTCTCTCTCTCTCTCTCTCTCTCTCTCTGTGGGTGACTGGGAGTTTGTGCGTGTTCCATTGTACATGCCAGAGGAACCCATTTTGGTTGGTGTTAATAATAATAGTGTAAATACACTCACAGGGTGTGTGTGTGTGTGTGTGTGTGTGTGTGCATGTTTGCGTGTGTGTGTGTGTGTGTGTGTGAGTGTGTGAGTGTGTGTGTGTGTGTGTGTGTGTGTGTGTGTGTGTGTGTGTGTGTGTGTGTGTGTGTGTGTGTGTGTGTGTGTGTGTGTGTGTGTGCGTGCGCGCACCTGGGTTCGTGCGTGCATTCTGCAGTGTATTCAGGCAGGGCTGTGAAAAGGTGCTCGAGAGTAATCAGAAATAATAAGCTCTCTATGATGTACCTGCTGCTTTCTATTTCTGAACCACTGAGTGATCGTGTCTCCCACTCCGTCACTTCACATTACACTTTTACTGTGTATTACTGTGTGTGATTCTGCAAACAAACCCAACAATAGGACAAGAAGGAAGGAAGGAAGGAAGGAAGGAATGAAGGAAAGAAGAAGAAGAAGAAGAAGAAGAAGAAGAAGAAGAAGAAGAAGAAGAAGAAGAAGAAGACGAAGACGAAGACGAAGACGAAGAAGAAGACATTGTTACCATGCTCCTATGTTCTGGTGAAGACGAACAAAAGGGGGTACAACAAAGCGCTGCTTTTTGGGCATGTTTTAATTGTGAGTGAACTCCCTAGAGATTTTCCAAATGCATGCGCCCAAATGCAGATACATGCAAACTTAACGCCTTTTGAACTTGATGTATATTGATGGACAGATGTTGAAAAAAAATATTACACACATTTTTCAATTTTTCACACAATTTGCACACAAATTCCAATACTACTCACACAAAAAATACAAGCTCTCACTCCACCAAAACAAACAGTTTTACACACTTTTTACAAAATTGTTGGTATTGATTTGAGAAAAAGTGTCAAAGATAAGAATTGTTGTTACTATGTTATTCTTACTATGTGACTGGGTAGTGTGGTGTCACTCTTGACAATATGTAAACACATGATGCATTTCACTAGAGCTGAAAAGAGTTTAGAGCTAGAAAAGAGTGTTATCACAAATAGTGGAAGTGCAAAATGGATGATAATTTTCACACAATCCTCAAAGCGCCTGCTTCCTGATGCCTGCGCCTGAAATACCTGCCAGTGTCATCAACCAATTTGCACTTCTTGATAAAATTGTGAGTTTTTGCAAAATTGTGTGTGTGTGTGTGTGTATGTGTGTGTGTGTGTGTGTGTGTGTGTGTGTGTGTGTGTGTGTGTGTGTGTGTGTGTGTGTGTGTGTGTGTGTGTGTGTGTGTGTGTGTGTGTGTGTGTGTGTGTGTGTGTGTGTGTGAGAGAGAGAGAGAGAGAGAGAGCGAGAGAGAGAGAGAATGTGTGTGGGGGGAGAGAGGGAGAGACAGAGATAGAGAGACAGAGAGATAATAGAGGGAGAAAGAGAGAGAGAGAGATAAAGAGAAAGAGAGAGAGAACGAGAAAGAGAGAATAAGAGGAACAGAGCAGATAAGCAAAACTTCGATGAAGCCCATTGTTGCTACCCGGGTGTGACTAGCCATTGTTGCTATATACACAAGGGTGTGAAGAGCCATTGTTGCTATTTGCACCCAGGTGTGAATAGCCATTCTTGCTATTTGCACCCGGGTGTGAATAGCCATTGTGAATTGCCATTGTTGCATTGTTGCTATTTGCACCCGGGTGTGAATAGCCATTGTTGCTATTTGCACCCGGGTATAAATAGTCATTGTTGCTATTTCCATCCTGTAGGCCTATTAGGGTGCGATCACACAGACCACGGATTTTACAGTAGGAGGCAGATGTGTTCTATTGTTTGTCAATGAAAATGAGCGGATTCCGCGTCTAATATCAGCGCAAGGCGGGTTGTGGATTCTCCGCCTCTCCGCGCCGGGCGGATCAAGTTGAAAACAGTTCAACTCAAGGCGGAAAACCCGCGGCAGATTTCCAGATGTTCGATAGGAGACCTTTTTCAAAATTCATATCAGAGTCACTATCCAACGTTAGGAGAGCAAGAAAAGAGCTCGTCAATGGGCTATCGCGCAGCGTTAACAGTGCCCCGTTGTCAGACCTCCCCCTGACTTTAATCCTAAGAGCCCAGAACAGAAGTGAATAAGGTTGTTTTCTTACTTAATGATAAATGTTTTGAGTGGCAATATTTATGTTTTCATATTCAAATCTAGGCATAGTCTAATATTTAGGTAGGTCTTTCTCCTATTTAAAAAAAAAAAAAAAATCCACTGAGAAGGGCATCCTGGCAGCTGCCCGGGTAATTAAAGCAACAGCGTGTGCACGTGTCTGCTGAAAAGTAAACATTTTGCTCCATTAACTGGTCCTAAATCGAAACTATAAATTGGCCAAATACCTCTGGCAGAGAGATTTTAAAAAGTTCCAAGTGCATATAGGCTATCAGTTTTTCTACATTTTGAACAGATGGGGGCAGCACTTCCCCATAGTTGAGTAAAAAACATGCGCGCGCACACACACACACACACACACACACACACACACACACACACACACACACACACACACACACACACACACACACACACACACACACACACACACACACACACACACACACACTTCTCAAGGCGTGCAGCAGGTACAGTATAGTATGAGTGACAACCAGCACTCACAGAACTGAAGCTTGTTCCTGAACAACAACATGGATCAACTCCCAATGGTTTCCATCCTTTTACTGATCTGGGTTACAGGTGTGTGGGTTAGTTTATGGTATAGTTTATGGCTGAATCATGTCACTGTAGTATTTTATTTAAATATTACTTGTAGAACACAACAGGTTGTAAACACGTCCATGTAATGTATGTGGTTACTTTATGCTTCTTTGTCTCATTCTCAGGAATTTCAACTGACAACAGGGTTGACCAAAGTCCAAACTGGTGGATCTCCAACATGGGAGGAAATGCTAAAATAGATTGCTCATACAGAAACAAAAACTTTGACTTTATCCAATGGTATAAACACACATCGGGAAAACATTTCATATACTTGGGATATCTTACAGAAGACGTGGGTTATGTAGAGCCTGCGTTTCAAGGCAAAGTCCAGATGGGTGGGCATACTTCCAAGCAACATGGATCTTTAAATGTGATGAACATAACAAGGAATGATGCCGCAGTGTATTTTTGTGCTGCCAGTACACACAGTCACACCAACAGCTTCTGCACTGAACAAAAATACAGGCTCTCCCTAATCATATCATCAGTGTTGTATATTCAGTTCATTCAAGGGGGTGATACACCTGCATCAGACCACCACTATAACCACAAACAGTTACAGCACTGTACATGCTACCATCAGGGAAGCCGACAAGTGGGAGACAAAGGGGGCCAGTTGTCCCAGGCCCAGGGAGAGAGGGAGCCCAGAATTAGGTTTTCATTACGAGATGTATTGGAATGGGGGGCCCTTTCAGATTATTTTGTCCTGAGCCCGGCAAAAGCTGTCAGCGGCCCTGGCTACCATGCCCAAGAGTGTGTCGTCTACTTGGTGCAAAGTAACAAACTGAAGGGATACATTTTTTGTGGTGCCTTCTTTCCAGCAGGTGGCGCCATTCAAGCTAAAATAGGAATGCAAGCTTAACCCCTTAAGATGCGGCTTTATACATTTGTTGTTACCAGTATGGTAATGACCAAGTCGTGTTGCATTACTGAAGGGCCTGTGTTGTGTCATAGTAATGTAGTGCTATGGTATTTACATTTCAATGACTATTACAGCATGCCACTGGAGGTACGGCGCGCATTAAGGGGTTAAAGCAACGCTAAGTGGCTTTTCAGTTTCAAGTTTCTGTCAAGTTGTAATAGTGCGGATGTATTTGATGTCCCTCCAGGGCTAAAGCCTCACTCTGCACGTTTGGAGGAGTGGACTCTGTAGCCCTCTATGAGACACAGCTCCCCTGCTTGTAGGACTAAAGGCAAAATCTACTTGGTTGCTTTAAGTTGGCATAATGGGTCAATAGGTGTGAAAGGGACAGAATATGTTTCGTCTATCATCCACTGAACAAGAAGGTCATGAAAGGTGCTGTGTTCCTACTATGCTTAACAGGTATTTACAATCATTAGCCTAAGTCTTGCAAATACGGAATGTGTTATCTGCCTGTATGTCTGTGTCCTAACACAAATATATGTACATATGGTAAAGTGGCAATGTTTGTTATTTGCTGTTGTTATATTATTATAGGTCTATAACATATAATATTTAACACCAGTTTCTCGTTCAATAGGTGCATGTCTTTGTTCCAAAGTCAACCAGGTTCCATCACATTCCATGAACTATCCTGGAGAATCTACACAAATTAACTGTTCTCACAGCGATTCAGCTTATAATACCATTCTGTGGTATAAAGCAAACAGTGAGGGGCAGCTGATATTTTTGGGCTACCTCTTAAGAACCCAAGACACGCCTGAAGCTCAGTACCAGGGCAAAATAGAGCTGAGCGGTAATGCCAATAAAGACCAACATAATTACATCACCATTAAGAACCTCTCGCTCACCGACACAGCAGTGTATTACTGTGCTGCTAGTTTCCACAGTGCTACACATGCTCCCTCCCCTTGTGCAAGAACATATCTAAAAGATTCACCTCTGAGATCAGTAGTGTGTGATTGGTGACAGCTTTGTCATGGTTTTGTGGTCCGGTGCTCCCTCAGAACTTTTGTCAAGCAAATCATTCAACACATTTTATATATATATTTTAAACATTTTAAAACAAGGCCGACAGGCGGACAACAGATGCGTCCCTCTATGCCAGTTCCAACTATGCCATTCCTCCTCCCCCCCCCCTCCCCCCAAACGCCCACCTGGCCTCCTCCTAGCCTGTCAACGCCCCCCGAGGATGTACTTTTTGTTTATTGGTCATCATGGACACTCCAAATATTGTGGCAGGCAGCAAGGCAGCAAAATGGCGAGACATGGCTTTATTTTTTGCAGTTTAGGGTATAATAAGCTTATCATCATTCTTGGATTTGGAAAAGAACCATAGGCTATGATTTGAAATTTCACATAGCCTAGATGAAGTGAACATTACAAATTACCAGACATTTATTAGGCCTAACAACCTTTAGTATCACGCCATTTCAGCATTATGTGCATGTGGGAAAGAATCTAAACATCGACAAATAATAAATAAATAAAACCGTTTGGGTGAATCATGCGCTTATGGACTTTTTTTCAATACCAGCTTCACCGTCAAGGCACAAAGCAGTGAAACTCAATTACCCAGAATGCTGCAGTGCGCTCTCTGGTGATTCTGGAAAACAAACATGGCGGCAACTCGCTTTACTACCTTAATAATGTGTTAATCCGACGCTAGATTTCTTAACTGATGAAAATCGAAGGCAGAAATCAACATTGTAGTGTCTAAATATGAGGTCGATTGGTCTATTTGTGGCGTACATCACGATCGGCTGAGTTGTTGGCCTCACGTTTGTCAGTTAGCCTGTGGCTAGGCTACTTCTCGCCAACGTTAGCATCCGGTTTAGTATAGAACGCTTGCACGCATTCGCTCCGGTCCAAAATGGCAAGTCTGCCGCCTTGTGGCCACAGGTAGGAACAATTGAAGGAATGCGTTTCAGACACAATTGAAGGAATGCGTTTCAGACGGACGGACGGACGGACGGACGGACAGACAGACCCTCTTATAGAGATGCTGGGACGCATCTAAAAATATTTAGTGTGCTGTTCCAAAAAAAAACCTACTGTGACATAATGTCTTGAAAACCTTTTAAACATTTATGCTTCACTCACTGTATGATGGTATATGACTTAATCCATTCATTTCAAGTTAAATTTGTTCATCATGCCGTTTTGTGATTATTCACAAATAATTTATTGTGTGAATGTAGTCTCACCAAACCTGTCAAAAAGTCATTCTGAATAGTGTATCCCTCATAGTTGTATTACGTAGAAGTAAAAGTACTCTTACAGATGTAATTACAACACTAGTAGTGTGTATTATTACAACGTTGAAACCATGTAATATCATACCCAGTGTTGTAATTCAATCTATAAGAGTACTTGTACAACACAACTGTGTGCTTGCTGAATAAAACAAACAAAAAATCTGCAGGGTTGTCTCCTAACCTTTAGGGGGCCCTAGAGACCATCTCACAGCCATACAGCCACTTTCAGCCAAACGAGATGTCAGCAGCTGCGCTTCTCCTGTTGCTCCTGCCACTTGGTAAATTCATGCATATTTTGACTAATACTCAATAGTTAGCCCTCATCATATCACTATGTATGAAAGAATAGAAAGTAGTTTTGTGGATATTACGTGTATATTCAATCTTTTCTATTTTTTCAGGACTTGCCGTGAAACAGTCTCCTGATTGTATAATGAAAGCAGACCTAAAGGTGGATCTCGATTGCTCCCAAATAAACTCTTCATTCAATGGCATGTACTGGTTCAGGCAGAAACAGGGCGAGTCCTTGGAGATGATCGTGTACTCCTATGTCTCCTCGATCGATCCAGAGAAAACATTTAAGGGCAAAGTCTCTGTTCAGCGTTCCGCAAACCGTCTCTCTTTACACCTGACCCTGAACAAAGCAGAGCCTGCAGACAGCGCTGTGTATTTCTGTGCTAAGCAGGATGGCACAGTAGTTGACACCAATGTACAGTGTTAACAAAAACTGACAAAGGCAATGTAGACAATGACACCTGTAGGTGACACCACAACTCCTCTAAGTCTCCTGATCTCCTATCTTACCCATCATGCATGCCTTCCTCTGCAGTCTCTCTCTCTCTCTCTCTCTCTCTCTCTCTCTCTCTCTCTCTCTCTCTCTCTCTGGACACCACTTCCCTGTTTGAGTAGATGACTGAACTTCATATATTCATTGGGTTCACCTGTTTGTTTTACACAAATACAGCTAACATGATAGCCATATTTTTTTTGCTCTCCTTTGTAGGTAAGAATGCATACATTTTATTTTGTCATTGTGTGCTATGGCATCAATTTTATTGTGAAGATTTCTATCTGTCATTTTAGATAATGTCTTCCAAGTGTTACATAATGTACATGTAGAGTATTATAATATCATATCATCTAATAACACCATGCTTGTTCTGCTAAATAGGTCCATCCATATGTACCGAAGTGGTCCAAACACCAAGAGATCTGATTACAAATCAGCGATCTGCTTTGCTCCAGTGCTCCCATCAGCTACAGCACCATGAAGTCATCCTGTGGTATAAACAAACCGATGCTAGAGGCATGATCCTCATGGGCTATATAAACCTGAAATACCCCGACCAGGAGGATGATTTTAAAAAGAAGATCACGATCCAAGGAGACGGGAGTGATAAAGCCAACATGACCATTGAAAATCTGTCCACAGATGACAGCGCTGTGTATTTCTGTGCAGCGAAACGCCACAGTGTTGTAGAGTGGCTCATCACCACACAAAAACCTCCCGCCTCACATCTCTCTCTCTATCTCTCTGTCTCTGTCTCTCTCTCTCTCTCTCTCTCTCTCTCTCTCTCTCTCTCTCTCTCTCTCTCTCTCTCTCTCTCTCTCTCTCTCCCCCCACCCACACACACACACACACACACACACACACACACACACACAGTACATTTACATTGATACCGAAAACGTTCTTCTCAAGTAGGGGGCACCGTGTCTCTACACCAATTCTCAGTGAGATTGTCCAACATGAATCCGACAGCTCTCCTCCTCTTCTTATCTCTGTGGAAGACAGGTAATGGAATGGAAACAGAATGGAAAAGTTGAATGTTATAACTTTGTTTAGTATTTTTTTGATTGTGTGTCTGTGTCTGTGTCTGAGTCTGTGTCTGAGTCCGCGTGTGTCTGTGTCCATGTCTGTGTCCGTGTCCGTGTGTGTGTGTGTGTGTGTGTGTGTGTGTGTGTGTGTGTGTGTGTGTGTGTGTGTGTGTGTGTGTGTGTGTGTGTGTGTATGTGTGTGTGTGTGTGTGTGTGTGTCCATGTGTTTGTATTAATATATAGCTAAGTATGTATCTTTCTACAGGCTCCACTAGTGTCACCCAGACTCCTAAGACATCATGGAAAACAAGTGGAGACTCTGCGGAGATGAGCTGTAGTCATGACATGGGTGCTACCTACACTCAGATGTACTGGTACCGACAGCGTCAGGGGGAGACAATGAGGCTGGTCATGTACACGACTTCATATGGAACAGTAGAATTTGGAGACGTTGACAAAAGTAAATATTCCACTGATAAAACTGTTCCTGAAAAGGGGTCACTGACAGTGAATAACGTGGAGGCTGACGACAGAGGAATTTACTTCTGTTCAGTGAGTGAGCACAGTGCTGCAGTTTCAATAAAGAGCTGAACAAAAACTAACCTCAAGAGGTAATCAAACAAAGCAACGAACTGTGCTTGCAGTAACGGTTTGATTCAGACAGGGGGGTCTGTTGCTCCGTAGATGATCATTTCAAACAAGTTGATCCCTCCCTCCTTCTTTGGTGGGTTTGTTGAATAAACAGCACAACATGAATGAAAGATGACACTGATGTCAAAGATGTGTGGCCAGCCTATTGCTCTGTGTATACGCACAATACCACACCCTTTGCTGCATCTACCTCTGTGCTGTAAGAGTGTGTTTTCCCCTCAGCTCTGCACTGCAGTCCAGCATGGCCCTTGGTCTACGAGCCCTTGCAATAGTCATCATCTCACTCCTTAAGACTGCAGGTTGTTATACGTACATTCCTCTAACATTTTGAGCATACAAATCAACATAAAGTGTATGATGGGCCTAGAGCCTGACATGCACCTTTCTGTTTTTTTAATCATTATTTTATTTTTGCATAGATTGTAAAGAGAACAGCGATGGTGTCTCTCAAGTTCCAGTACTTTGGCAGGACAAAGGGAAATCTGCAGAGTTGAAGTGCAGCCACACCAAAGGAGCATCTTATATCCAAATGTACTGGTATCGACAACGCCAAGGGGAACCTATAAAACTCATAGTTTTCATGGTAGGATCATCGGAACCAGACTTTGGCGTAGAAAATAACGGCAAATTTTCTGCTAATAAGCCTGATACTGCGACTGGCTCTCTCACCATTCACAACCTGGAGGCTGGAGACGGGGGCATGTACTTCTGTGCTGTGAGTGAGCACAGTGATACAGGATGGCTGAGTGGCTAAACGAAAACCTCCCACCTCCCAATCCTATGGCATCGCAGCAATGATCACACACCTTCAATGAAATTAGGCATACTGCAGACCTCGTACTTTTCATACGGATATGTATTTCTAATTTGTATATATTGTTTCAATTCATGCAGGCCTATAGAGTTCAGGTTAATTCATCATATATTCTAGTAGTATATATTAGAATGTGATAAATAATTGTGGATAGTTCTGATACAGGTTGAATGAACTGGATTAAACTCAATTATGATAAGTGATCTGTCAACAGCAGTATTCAGGCCATCTTAAAATGCTGGATGAGAATGATGATGTTAATGGAGGGACTTGGTAAGTTCTGTGCAATGTCTCATTGCATGAACAAGAGAATATGTGTAGGCCTATTCTTTTGAAAGATGCAGTACCACCCTCTGCCCATCAGAGGCAGTAGGCCTACGGTATTCATGAAAAGACCTACATCATAGAGTATTTCCCAGACGTTTTTGTCTTGCATCACCGCTAAAGCATTTTTGTCAACTGTAACTGTCAATTGATTTTCCAACATGAATCCGACAGCTCTCATCCTCTTCTTATCTCTGTGGAAGACAGGTAGAGTGACAAACAGAATGGAAAAGTGTTTTGTTATAACTTTGTTTAGAATTTTGATTGTGTGTCTTTGTCTGTATCCGTGTCCATGAATGCACATGTGTGTGTGTTTGTCCGTGTGTGTGTGTATTAATATACAGTTATGTCTCTTTCCACAGGCTCCACTAGTGTCACCCAGACCCCTAAGACATCATGGAAAACAAGTGGAGACTCTGCGGAGATGAGCTGTAGTCATGATATGGGTGCTACCTACAATCAGATGTACTGGTACCGACAGCGTCAGGGGGAGACAATGAGGCTAGTCGTGTTCACAACTTCATATGGAACAGTAGAATTTGGAGACGTTGACAAAAGTAAATATTCCACTGATAAAACTGTTCCTGAAAAGGGGTCACTGACTGTGAATAACGTGGAGGCTGACGACAGAGGAATTTACTTCTGTTCAGTGCGCGAGCACAGTGCTGCAGTTTCAACAAAGAGCTGAACAAAAACTAACCTCAATAGGTAATTAGGCTATGTAAACAAAGCAGTGGATCATGATTGCAGTAACTCTTTGATTCAGACAGGGGGGTCTGTTGCTCCGTAGATGATCATTTCAAACAAGTTGATCCCTCCCTCCTTCTTTGGTGGGTTTGTTGAATAAACAGCACAACATGAATGAAAGATGACACTGATGTCAAATATGTGTGGCCAGCCTATTGCTCTGTGTATAATACCACACTCTTTGCTGCATCTACCTCTGTGCTGTAAGAGTGTGTTTTCCCCTCAGCTCTGAACTGCAGTCCAGCATGGCCCTTGGTCTACGAGCCCTTGCAATAGTCATCATCTCACTCCTTAAGACTGCAGGTTGTTATACGTACATTCCTCTAACATTTTGAGCATACAAATCAACATAATGTTCAGTATGCTGGGCCTACAGCATAGCATGCACCTTTCTGATTTTTTTAATCATTATTTTACTTTTTGCATATAGATTGTAAAGAGAACAGTGATGGTGTTTCTCAAGCTCCAGTACTTTGGCAGGACAAAGGGAAATCTGCAGAGTTGAAGTGCAGCCACACCAAAGGAGTGTCTTATTACCAAATGTACTGGTATCGACAACGTCAAGGAGAACCAATAAAACTCATAGTTTACATGGTAACTTCATCGAAACCAGACTTTGATGAAGGCCTACAAAATAATGGAAAATTTTCTGCTAATAAGCCTGATGCTGCGACTGGCTCTCTCACCATTCACAACCTGGAGGCTGGAGACGGGGGCATGTACTTCTGTGCTGTGAGTGAGCACAGTGATACAGGATGGCTGAGAGGCTAAACGAAAACCTCACAATTCCCTACCCTGTAGCATCACAGCAATGATCACACACCTTCAATGAAATTAGGCATACTGCAGACCTCGTACTTTTCATACGGATATGTATTTGTAATTTGTATTTAAATTCATGTAGGCCTATAGAGTTCAGGTTAATTCATCATATATTCTAGTAATATATATTAGAATGTGATAAATAATTGTGTGTTAGATAGTTCTAATACAGGTTGAATGAACTGGATTAAACTCAGTTATAATAAGTGATCTGTCAACAGCAGTATTCAGGCCATCTTAAAATGCTAGAAGAGAATGATGATGTTAATGGAGGGACTTGGTAAGTTCTGTGCAATGTCTCATTGCATGAACAAGAAAATACGTGTAGGCCTATTCTTTTGAATGATGCAGTACCTCCTTCTGCCCATCAGAGGCAGTAGGCCTATGGTATTCATGAAAGCATTTTTGTCAACTGTAACTGTCAATTGATTGTCCAACATGAATCCGACAGCTCTCATCATCCTCTTCTTATCTCTGTGGAAGACAGGTAGAGTGACAAACAGAATGGAAACTATAACTACAGTATAACTCTGTGAAGGATTTTGATTCTGTGTCTGTGTCTGTGTATGTCTGTGTTTTTTTGTGTGCATTAATATACAGTTATGTATCTTTCTACAGGCTCCACTAGTGTCACCCAGACTCCTAAGACATCATGGAAAACAAGTGGAGACTCTGCGGAGATGAGCTGTAGTCATGATATGGATGCTACCTACACTCAGATGTACTGGTACCGACAGCGTCAGGGGGAGACAATGAGGCTGGTCGTGTTCACGACTTCATATGGAACATTAGAATTTGGAGACGTTGGAGACGTTGACAAAAGTAAATATTCCACTGATAAAACTGTTCCTGAAAAGGGGTCACTGACTGTGAATAATGTGGAGGCTGACGACAGAGGAATTTACTTCTGTTCAGTGAGTAAGCACAGTGCTGCAGTTTCAATAAAGAGCTGAACAAAAACTAACCTCAAGAGATAATTAGGCTATGTAAACAAAGCAGTGGATCATGATTGCAGTAACGGTTTGATTCAGACAGGGGGGTCTGTTGCTCCACAGATGATCATTTCAAACAAGTTGATCCCTCCCTCCTTCTTTGGTGGGTTTGTTGAATAAACAGCACAACATGAATGAAAGATGACACTGATGTCAAAGATGTGTGGCCAGCCTATTGCTCTGTGTATACGCACAATACCACACCCTTTGCTACATCTACCTCTGTACTGTAAGAGTGTGTTTTCCCCTCAGCTTTGCACTGCAGTCCAGCATGGCCCTTGGTCTACGAGCCCTTGCAATAGTCATCATCTCACTCCTTAAGACTGCAGGTTGTTATACGTACATTCCTCTAATATTTTCAGCATACAAATCAACATAAAGTTAAGTATGATGGGCCTACAGCCTAACCTGCACCTTTCTGTTTTTTTTTAATCATTATTTTATTTTTGCATAGATTGTAAAGAGAACAGCGATGGTGTTTCTCAAGCTCCAGTACTTTGGCAGGACAAGGGGAAATCTGCAGAGTTGAAGTGCAGCCACACCAAAGGAGCGACTTATTACCAAATGTACTGGTATCGACAACGTCAAGGAGAACCTATAAAACTCATAGTTTACATGGTAACTTCATCGGAACCAGACTTTGATGCAGGCCTACAAAATAATGGCAAATTTTCTGCTAATAAGCCTGATGCTGCGACTGGCTCTCTCACCATTCACAACCTGGAGGCTGGAGACGGGGGCATGTACTTCTGTGCTGTGAGTGAGCACAGTGATACAGGATGGCTGAGTGGCTAAACGAAAACCTCCCACCTCCCAACCCTATGGCATCGCAGCAATGATCACACACCTTCAATGAAATTAGGCATACTGCAGACCTCGTACTTTTCATACAGATAGCCTACATATTTTCAATTTTTACATATTTTTTTAATTTATGAGTTAAGGTCAATTCAACCTATATTCTATACAATATATTGGAATGTACGAAATAATTGTGTGGTGCATAGTTTTATTACAGGTTGAATGAACTCTTTAAGTAAACACAATGTCAGTCTAAAGTTTTCCCTACAATGCTGGATGAGAATGATGTTGTTCATGGAGGGACTAGTTAAGTTCTGTGTGCAACGTATCATGGTATGAACAAGAATATGTGTCGGCCTATTCTTTTAACTGATGCAGTACCACCTTCTGCCCATCAGAGGCAGTAGGCCTACAGAATTCATGACAAAAAAAATCCCAAACAATTTTTGTCTTGTGTGACCTGTAAAGCATTTTTGTCATACCATGAGCACCCCCTCACTCATGCTCTACACAGTATATCTCAGTATATAGCAGTGTGCTCACATACCCTAGTGGTATGTGCATCCCTGGTAGAGAATCACTGCAGTGTAACAAAGTATGATGGGTCTCACCTCCTTGCAATTTTGAATGGGTTGCTTGTTTCATATCATGTAAGAGACGCTCATCTGCAAATATGTCCAAAGTTTTATTCAAATTCATCTTTTTGGAAATGGCAATAGGTAAAATATATTTTTTTTGTTTTTTAAACAGCTTTTATTCAAGGATTTGAAATAGGCTTGTGAATAAATGTTGCTTGTGTTTATTGTTTTGTTACAGGATTAGCCAGAAGTAATCTGGTCAATCAAGAGCCTGCAGACATCATCAAGAGCACGGGTGAATCCTCCACCAGGATACAGTGTTACCACAGCATCCCAAACTACGACAGGCTTCTCTGGTATAAACACACGAGAGGGGAGACATTCACATATCTGGGATATCTTAATGGAAAAACACCATATGAGGAGAAGGAGTTTGAAGACAAAATCACGTTAATTGGCGTTTCCAGCACAGAGGGATCAATGACTTTAGAGAATCTCCAACCCACTGACACGGCCGAGTATTTCTGTGCTGCATACACACAGCTGTGCAAAGACCCTCACACCAATACAAAATCTTAATACCGTTTGTCTGGCAGTTACAACCCCATCACACCTGCATGATATTATTAATGCAATTATTTCAGAATGTAATCCAAAGTTGATTTTTTATTTACAAGTCTTCCAACAGGGGGCATTGTGCCTCTACAGTTTCTGCCCTGCAATGGGAGCAAACGCTCGTCTTCACCAAATGTGCATTGGTCTCTCGTGCTCAGTCTCCTCAGAGCTTTTTCAACATGCACACTGCACGTATCTCTGCTCTCACAATTCTTTGTCTCTCAATTGGTAAATTGGTGATTATTTTTTCTAAAGTTCAACAACAGTAATTATGCTATTTAATTGTATATGCATGCTGACAAAAGTTTGTTGTCTCCACATTCACAGGTTGGGCAGTAGGTTCAGTGGTCAACCAAACACCTCGACATCTGATCAAGAACAAGGATGAGTCTTTGAATATCCAATGCCAACACAACTACTCAAGCTACAATTATGTTTATTGGTATAAACAGACTCAGTCTGGGAAATTAATTTACATGGCACACCTTGTTGTTTCCACACCAAACAGTGAGCAGCCAAGGGTTGAGCTGTCTGGGGATGCCAGTGCTGGTAAAGAAAACTCCATTAAGATAAAACAGCTTTCACATGAAGACAGTGCTGTGTACTATTGTGCAGCTAGATACACAGTACAACAGATGCCTTCCTCTTAGAGCATAAACCCTCATGTGGGGGCTTTTACACACCTGTTAACTTAACCCCCATCACCCCATCAACAGTCATGCCACATCACCCTGTTTAACCCCTTAGTGCAAAGCCTATGTTATAACCTTACTGTCACCAAAATCGTAATGGCGATGTCTTAATCTGTTAATTAAGACTCTCTGTACTTCATAGCAATGTTTGTTATGATGTAGTTGAGTATTTTCTCTCATCTCCACTTCCATGCTCTTTTAGATGGGTTCAGCTCCAACACAATGTAGGGCTATATTGTTCTACTACGCATGCACCTGCAAAAGGTATGTCCACATGAAGCTGGATAAATATAAATACATGTATCCATAGTTAAAACAATCTGTGTCCACACTATCATTTTTGCCTTAAGTTCTCAGAATGTTGTGCCATTAGTAAAGCCAGCGTTTTCAGATTACTCTACTTCAGCTGTAATTTTCAGGTTTGTTTTTGGTGTTCCAGTTCCAATTTAGTGTGGACAGAGTCATTAACTGACTTTGTATTTGTATTAATGTGGATGGGGCCAAAGTATACAAATATTGCCTGTCTTCCATGCCTCGAAAATTAAAAACGTAGAGTATAGAAAAAAGCAAAGTATAGAATAAGTAATATAAAAACAAAACACAAATGTGTGGTGATATGTCAGGGGTCTCCATTGGGGGGCACTGTGTCTTCATATGCTCTGCTGTCTGGACCTTGTGTGTCTAGTCCATGTACACCAAAACTGTAGCTCTGTGACTTCCTCTCATCTTCAACATGCCAGCAGCTTACATCACTTTACTTCCACTGTTCTTCACCATAGGTAAATATGATGGGAAAAAACGGGCTTTTACTTCAACAGCAATAATAACAAACACCTTTTATTTTATATAAGCCTAATGGTTAATTGTTGTGCCTAGTTGTGTCAAGTCATCCATTAATTCCCCTCAGGATTCATAACTCTAGTCTAATCTGCTCTGCTCTTGAATGTTCACAGATTGTGTTTTCAGTTCAGTGGTGAACCAAAACCCTACAAATGTGCTCAAGAATCAAGATAATTCAGTGGAGATCTATTGCCAACACAACTACTCAAGCCACACTCGTATTCTGTGGTACAAACAAACACAGGGCAGAGGGTTAACTTTACTCGCCTATCTAGTAGTTAATTCACCAAACTATGAAGATGAGTTTGAGACAAAAGTTGAACTGTTTGGGGATGCCAATGCTGGTAAAGAAAATTCCATTAAGATAAAACAGCTTTCACATGAAGACAGTGCTGTGTATTACTGCACAACAAGTTTACACAGTGCTACAGACACCTCTTTCGTACAGCATAAACCCTAATGTGTAGCCCTTCTATTAGAGAGCACTGCACCTGTAAACCCCCACCACCCCCACAACTCTAACACATCACCATGTGTAACCTTGGCTTGGTAAAACAAAAGATTATTCTCCACTTCCATGCCCTTCTGGAAAAGATGTACTGATCACTGAAATACAAAAGAACATATTTTTCAGGTATGCCATGACAAACAATGTAGGCCTATATATAATAAAGATGGATTTGAGAGAAGGTGTTGTAGGTTTCCATTGGGGGGCACTCTTGTGTCTTCCTATGCTCTCTGCTGTCAGTACTTGCTACAGCTGTGGTTGACTTGGCCTGACATCCATCCAGTACTTCCTCTCATCCTCTCAACATGCCAGCAGCTTACATCACTCTGTTTCCCCTGGTCTTCACCATAGGTAAATATACGTACATGAATGGAAATGTTTTTTTAACATCAGCAGAAGTAATTACCAACATATTTTGTCTGTCATGGGTCACTACTCTAGTCTGTTCTACTATATTGTATTCACACAGGTTGGGTTTTCAGTTCAGTGGTCAACCAAGCGCCTCGACATCTGTTCAAGAACAAGGATGAGTCTTTGAATATCTCCTGCCAACATAACTACTCGGGCTACAATTATGTTTATTGGTATAAACACACTCAGTCCAAAATGACTTTACTGGCCTATCTTGCTTATTCAGAACCAAACTATGAGGATGAGTTTAAACCAACAGTTGAACTGTCTGGAGGAGCCAGTGCTAATAAAATGAACTCTATTAAGATAAAACAGCTTTCGGGTGAAGACAGTGCCGTGTATTACTGTGCAGCTAGTGTACACAGTGTAACAGACACCTCTTTCATCGAACATAAACTGACATGTGTGGGTTTACTGTTAGAAAACACACCTGTGAACTCGTATCACCCCTGAAACCCCTTTTCCACATCACCCCGTGTAACCCTCATTTCCAAACAATGATATGCCACTTCAAAACCCTTGTGGACAAAATGGAATGATCATTGAACAACAAAGGAATACACTATAAGTATAACGTTCATTATGTCTAACTGTTTAAACAGAAATTTGTCTTGCATGACACTTCTCACAACCCATAAACACATGAAACACAATATGGCCAATAGAGTCTGGTCATTGTGCATTATATGTAGACCTATCTGTATTGATGTGGACGGGGCCAAAGTATAAAAATAATGTCTTTCCTCAATGCTTGGACAATTAAAAACAGTTAAGTATAGAAAGAAGTAAAGGATAGAATAAGTAGGCCTACTGTAAAACAAAAACAAACAATGTGTGGTGATGTGTCAGGGTTTTCCATTGGGGGGCACTCTGTGTCTTCACATGTTCTGCTGTCTGGACCTTCTGTGTCTAGTCCATGTACACCAAAACTGTAGCTCTGTGACTTCCTCTCATCTTCAACATGCCAGCAGCTTACATCACTTTACTTCCACTGTTCTTCACCATAGGTAAATATGATGGAAAACTGGCTTTTACCTCAACCGCAATAATAGCAAACACCTTTTATTTCATATAAGCCTAATGGTTAATTGTTGTGTCAATTGTGTCAAGTCATCCATTAATTCCCCTCAGGATCTCTAGTCTGATCTGCTCTGCTCTTGAATGTTCACAGGTCGTGTTTTCAGTTCAGTGGTGAACCAAAACCCTACAAATGTGCTCAAGAATCAAGATGATTCAGTGGAGATCTATTGCCAACACAACTACTCAAGCCACACTAGTATACTGTGGTACAAAGAATCACAGGGTAGAGGGTTAACTTTACTCGCATATCTAGTAGTTAATTCACCAAAGTATGAAGATGAGTTTGAGACAAAAGTTGAACTGTTTGGGGATGCCAATGCTGGTAAAGAAAATGCCATTAAGATAAAACAGCTTTCGCATGAATACAGTGCTGTGTATTACTGCACAACAAGTTTACACAGTGCTACAGACACCTCTTCCATACAGCATAAACTTTATGCTTCAGTGATTCTCAAACTTTTTCAGACCGAGGACCACTTTGTCCCCCCAAAAATGTTCAGGGACCACCTGTCAACCGCATTGACAGTTGATGGGTGCTAATTTGACACTGCTAATTTCAATGCAGATCAATTCTTTTTTACTCACATGTATTATGTGGTTATTTTGATGAAAATAAGACTTCAGCTATGCTTATCTTTGTAATAATGTTACAAATATAGCCTACTGCTAACTTGTCTTGGAAAAATTAGAAATCCCCTCGCGGACCACCTGAGCTGTGTCGCGGACCACTAGTGGTCCCCGGACCACACTTTGAGAATCACTGGCATAAACCCTAATAGTGTGTAGCCCTTCTATCAGAGGACACACCTGTAAACCCCCACCACCTCCACAACTCTAACACATCACCATGTGTAACCTTCGATGGCAAACAAAGATTATTCTCCACTCCCATGCCCTTCTGGAAAAGATTTACTGATCACTGAAATACAAAAGAACATATTTTTCAGGTATGCCATGACAAACAATGTAGGCGATATATAATAAAGATGGATTTGAGAGAAGATGTTGTAGGTTTCCATTGGGGGGCACTCTGTGTCTTCCTATGCTCTCTGCTGTCAGTACTTGCTGCATCTGTGGTTGACTTGGCCTGACATCCATCCAGTACTTCCTCTCATCCTCTCAACATGCCAGCAGCTTACATCACTCTGTTTCCCCTGGTCTTCACCATAGGTAAATATACATGAATGGAAATGTGTTTTTAACATCAGCAGAAGTAATTACCAACATATTTTGTCTGTCATGGGTCACTACTCTATTGTATTCACACAGGTTGGGTTTTCAGTTCAGTGGTCAAACAAGCGCCTCGACATCTGTTCAAGAACAAGGATGAGTCTTTGAATATCTCCTGCCAACACAACTACTCGGGCTACAATTATGTTTATTGGTATAAACACACTCAGTCCAAAATGACTTTACTGGCCTATCTTGCTTTTTCGGCACCAAGCTATGAAGATGAGTTTATGACAACAGTTGAGTTGTCTGGAGAAGCCAGTGCTGATAAAATTAACTCCATTAAGATAAAACAGCTTTCGGGTGAAGACAGTGCTGTGTATTACTGTGCAGCTAGTTTACACAGTGCTACAGACACCTCGTTCATCGAACATAAACTGTCATGTGTGGGTTTACTGTTAGAAAACACACCTGTGAACTCACATCACCCATGAAACGCCTTTTCCACATCACCCCGTGTCACCCTCATTTCCAAACAATGATATCCCACTTCAAAACCCTTGTGGACAAAATGGAATGATCATTGAACAACAAAGGAATACACTATAACTATAGCGTTCATTATGTCTAACTGTTAAAATTACCCCTGAGTTTTTCTTTTGCTTTTACTGATCAGCTGATTTTAAAGCATGTCACACATCAACATCCCAGTGACCCTCTGATGAAGACGGAAGTTATACCCTCGAAACATGTCAGGTAAAAGATAAAACTTGTATACACTGCTATAAGTATGCCGTTACAGACAATGTAAGATGAGCTGTACTCACAAAAACTTTGGCAATTTTATAAAAAAGGAAATGACCACCATGGGGGTGTTGTCATTGATATGAGATGTTGGAGGATTCCATTGGGGGGCACTGTGTGTCTTCACATGCTCTGCTGTCTAGACCTGCTGTGTCTGTTTGCATCCACCAACGCAGCAGCTCTGACTTCTGTCTCATCTTCAACATGCCAGCATCTTACATCACTATCCTTCCACTGCTCCTTGCTATAGGTAAACATAAAGGGAAACTGGCTTTAACTTCAACAACAATAATTACACCTTTTATAAAATAATAATAATAACAAAAATATATAAAATAAAATAATAATAATAATAATAAAATAATAATAAAACACCTTTTATTTGTAATGGTTCATCATGTGTCAAGTTATGTGTCATCCCTTAATTTACTTCAATATTAAGACAGTTAATGATGTTAGTCTGTTCTACTCTTGTATTTTCACAGGTTTCGTTTTCAGTTCAGTGGTGAACCAAATGCCTAAAAATGTGTTCAAGAACCAAGAGGAGACATTGGAGATCTCTTGCCAACACAACTACTCAAACAATGTGATTCTGTGGTACAAGGAAACCCAACACAAAGGATTGACTTTAGTCGCATATCTAGTTGCTACCTCACCAAACGTTGAAGACGAGTTAAAGCCAAAAATTGAGCTGTTTGGGGATGGCAGTGCTAATAAGAAAAATGGCATAAAGATTAAACAGCTTTCACATAAAGACAGTGCTGTGTATTACTGCGCATCCAGTCTACACAGTGCAACAGACACCTTATTCGTAGAGCATAAACCCATTCATGTGAGGGCCTACTGTTAGAAGGCACACCTGTAAACCCCCAAAACTGTCTCTCTCCACATCACCTCGATTAACCTTTGCTTGTCTACACCGCAATGCTCTTCTAGATGGATTGAATGATCTTTCAGCCACAAAACAATTGTGGGTGCGAGCGACTGCTGCCAGTTCCAGATCAAGTAGAAAGAGGATGTGCAGTTAATGGCTACGTTTACATGAGACATTTAATTCTTAATTAACTCCATTTAATTCTGCATAAAGCTTAATTCCGCTTTGAAAACGTCATGTAAACACCTGTTCATTCGGAATTAAAGGAAAGATGAACGAAAACGCGATGGAACAATTTAATTCTGAATGATTAATTCAGAATTAAAAACATAATGTAAACGTAGTGAAGGTTGAGTTTGTGGCCAAATTAACCACAGATGACGTGGTCAGTGTTAATTGTGGGGAACAATTAATGATAGCTGTCAGAAATTCACAGTGTCCTGAGACCTGCTCCACACTCCAGACCTGGCGGTAGGGGCATTGCACTTTACCATGCTGCCAGTGCTGACGTAGACGAATAGGGTGACTCCAAGGGGTGAGCATGTCGTACTACACTCTTAAAGTAAACTGTCTTCTCTCTACCATCTTTGGTCTAGACCTGCTGTGTCTGTTTGCATCCACCAACGCTTCAGCTTTGTCTTCAGTCTCATCTTCAACATGCCAGCATCTTACATCACTATCCTTCCACTGCTCCTTGCTATCCGTAAACATAAAACCTTTTATTTGTAATGGTTAATGTTGTGTCAAGTTGTGTGTCATCCCTTAATTTACTTCAGTATCAAAACAGTTAATAATGTTAACCTGTTCTACTCTTGTCCACAGATTGCGTTTTCAGTTCAGTGGTGAACCAAATGCCTAAAAATGTGTTCAAGAACCAAGAGGAGACATTGGAGATCTCTTGCCAACACGACTACACCTCAAACAATGTGATTCTGTGGTATAAACAAAACCAAGACAAAGGATTAACTTTACTCGCATATCTGTTCGCTACTTCAAAAAACTATGAAGATGAATTTAAGCCAAAAGTTGAGCTGTTTGGGGATGCTACTGCTAACAAGATGAACTCCATTAAGATCAAACAGCTTTCACATAAAGACAGTGCCATGTATTACTGCGCTTCCAGTCTACACAGTGCTACAGACCTCTTATTCGTAGAGCATAAACCCCCATGAGTTAGCAGGCACACCTGTAAACCACCATCACCCCCAAAACTGTCTCTTTCCACATCACCCTGTTTAACCCCTTAGTGCAGAGCTTCTATTATAACATTATTGTCACCAAAATGGTAATGATCAGGTCTTAATCAGTTAGGTAACACTCTCTGCATTGTCATAGAAATGTAATAGGCCTAATGTAGTTGAGTGTTTTCAGCAAGGGGTGAATAGGCCCGTCACTGGGCCCATGTGCAGTGAGAGGCTACCCTTTGCTTGTCTACTTCCATGCTCTTTTAGTTTGTAGATGGATTGAATTTACTGTTCTAGGCATGCAGTGAGAAAGTATAAAAGATGGTCCTGGTTACCATTCTGCAAATTGAACAAAGTAATGAATAAAACTGAATGCAAATTACTAACACATAAGTGTATGTGTTGGTGCAACTGATATGAAATGTTGAAGTTTTCCATTGGGGGGCGCTATGTGTCTTCACATGGTGACTGTGCTCTGAGTCTGGACCCTCTGTGCTGCATATGTGCTGCATGTTCATCAGAGCTGTTGATATGTCTTTGTCTCATCTTCAACATGCCAGCCATTTACATCACTGTGATTCTGCTCTTCACCACGGGTAAATATAAAGCCAAATGGGCTGTCTACTTCAACAATAACTACAAACACTTTTTATTTGTAATGGTTGATGTCATGTTGAGCTGTTTGACATCTCTTAATTTACTTCAGTATCAATACAGTATTCCCTACTTTTATCTGTTCTACTTTTCCTATGTTCACAGGTTTTGTTCTCAGTTCAGTGGTGAACCAAAGCCCTAAAAATGTGTTCAAAAACCAAGGAGAGTCATTAGAGATCTCTTGCCAACACAACTACTCAACCTACAATCGTATACTGTGGTACAAACACACCCAGGGCAGAGGACTTATTTTACTTGCAAATCTATATGCCATATCACCAAACTATGAAGATGAGTTTGAGACAAGAGTTGAGCTGTTTGGGGATGCCAGTGCTGATAAAGAAAACTCCATTAAGATAAAACAGCTTTCACATGAAGACAGTGCTGTGTATTACTGTGCAGCCAGTTTACACAGTGCAACAGATAACTTATTCGTAGATCATAAAACCTCGTACATGAGCCTGCTGTTAGAAGGCACACCTGTAAACCCCACATCACCCCTAAAACTGTCTCTTTACACATCACCCCGATTAACCTTTGCTTGTCTCCACTTCCATTGTCCTCTGGATAGATTGAATGATCATTCAGCTACAAAACAATTTTGCTATTCCAAGAACGCAAGGATACAAATATGAATACAAAATATGAACTATAGGATGGCACTTTGGATGGAACTATAGGATGGCACAAATTTAAAAAAATCTGTCTAAAATAAGTACATGCAAAATATCAGCATTATGGCGTAACCGATTTGAAGTGTTGGAGGCTTCCTTTAGGGGGCACTCTCCGCTGTGTCTGGACCAGCTGCATTTGTGGTTGACTATTAGACAGCATTCACTAGTGTTGCACACCTCCTCTCATCTTGTCAACATGCCACCAGCTTACATCACTGTGCTTCCATTGTTCTTCACTATAGGTAAATATAAAGGAGATCTGAATTAACTTCAGCAGCAATAACTACAAACACCTTTTATTTGTAATGGTATGTATTGGGTGGCATCCTTAATATTATTTTCCCTAATTTTTCCTCATCCCATTTACTACGCTACTCTACTCTTCTCTACTCTACTCTACTCTACTCTCTACTCTACAGGTTGTGTTTTCAGTTCGGTGGTCAACCAAACTCCTAAAAATGTGTTCAAGAATCAAGGTGATCCGGTGGAGATCTCTTGCCAACACAACTACTCAAACCACAATGTGATGCTGTGGTACAAACAAACCCAGGACAGAGGATTGACTTTACTCGCATATCAGATTGGAGCAGCAGCACCAAACTACGAAGGCCAGTTGAAGGAGACCATTGAGGTGTCTGGAGATGCCAGTGCCAACAAGATGAGCTCAATGAAGATAAAAAGGGTTTCAGTTAAAGACAGTGCCGTGTATTACTGCGCATCTAGTTTACACAGTGCAACATATATCTTAGTCGTTGTACATAAACCCCTCACACTGTGTTGCTGTTAGACAACACACCTGCTGTGACCAATGTTTGGTTTTGAATTAATGCCAACAGCAACTGCCTCAGACATTTCCAATAACTGATGCTTGATACGAAATAACAGTTCCTCTCAGTAGTTATAGGCCTACGTATAGACATGCAAGAAAAGACAGATAACTTTTCTCACACATTTTGGTGTTTAATAAAATATCCAAACTAGTTACATCCATGGGACATAGTTTTTCGACGCAGAACAAGAGTGCAACACTGCTGCTTTACATTATCCCTACATTAATATTTTGCCATGCACGTTTAGGCTCCAAGTAGCAGTGTTCCGCTGTTCTGAAAACTATTAAACTTGGAAAAGATGCACCTGCAAACACAGTTTCAAGGTGTGCAAGCCCTCGCAAAAAAATAGGTATAATTTATGGATCAGCATTTCCAACTTCCACTACGTTGTTCAGTCATATGTTGCAGCCTCCACCACGTTTTCACTTGGCAGCTTATTATACCAGCTAAATGGGATATCTGGCTGGGATGCCCATTATATTGCAATGTACTCAGGCAACTGTCGATTCCCTTATCTCTTCTACATTAAAACATTTTACATAGCGAGTTGCGTACTACGTATTACATATTGTACACAAAATTGAAATTAAACACTGTCTGGTGCCACTTGGAAGCACTGAAACCCTCGCCAAACCCTGTCACACATAGTCGACACATGACACATGATGTCACATCCTTTGCTATATCCAATGATATCCTCATTTGTTAATGAGGTATGAATTGTCACATTGTTCCTCAGTTCTGTCAGTGGTGAGGATGTGAAGACCAACATGAACACTACTCTTATTCTAGTCATCGCCTGGCTCCTGAGGACTGCAGGTTTTACAACTTATAACTATATAATTTATAACTTTATAACTATAGGCCTTCTCTAACATCTAATAGAGGAATGTGTATGATGAGTATTGAAAGCAATGTGTGTGTGTGTGTGTGTGTGTGTGTGTGTGTGTGTGTGTGTGTGTGTGTGTGTGTGTGTGTGTGCGTGTGTGCGTGTGTGTGTGTGTGTGTGTGTGTGCTGGTGTGTGTTTTAAAGCTTCAACTGGCAGACCTGTGGATCAAGTCATCCAGACACCAGCAACCCTGTGGCATCGACCAGGAGAGCCTGCTGAGATCAACTGCAGCCATTCCACAGCCATCTCTGGCAGCTACGAATACTACTGGTATCAGCTCCATCAAGGCCAGTCGTTTAGACTGTATGCTGTGGCTAGCTCTGTAAGAGATTATAATGTTAAGTATGGAACAACCAAATCCAACTCTGGGCATGGATCCCTCTTCATTAACGATCTGAAGCTCAGCGACAGCGGCATGTATTTCTGTTCAGTCATTGAGTCAACACAGTGTGCTAAAGTGACTAGTTGGCTTCACAAAAACTGTTATCCCCAGGTAGGCTTACGCAAGTCTACTATTCACACACTCCTTATTTTTGACAATGTATTGTATTTTCTTGTGCGGTTTAAGTAAAGTTTAAGCCAAAGAGAAGTTTACCCATGGAAATAGCATGTATGCAGGCTTGTTGCTTAGAAGTAAAGATATCTTTATACCCACGAGACATAACTAATGAGGTCACTTCCTTTGCTGTATCCAGCCATGCCCCCTTTTGTTTTACGGAGGCTGAAACATCACTTTGTTCTTCAGTTCCACCAGAGATGATGTGAAGACCAACATGAACATGTCTCTTATTCTAGTCATCACCTCTCTCCTGAGGACTGCAGGTTTCATGACTTTCCCTAAAAAACTGTTTTAATGGTCAAATCATGAATAATGAGTAATGACTTTAATGCATATTTGTGTGTGTGTGTGTGTGTGTGTGTGTGTGTGTGTGTGTGTGTGTGTGTGTGTGCGTGCGTGCGTGCGTGCGTGCGTGTGTGTGCTGGTGCGTGTGCATGTTTTAAAGCTTCAACTGGCAGACCTGTGGATGAAGTCATCCAGACACCAGCAACCCTGTGGCATCGACCAGGAGAGTCTGCTGAAATCAACTGCAGCTATTCCACAGCCATCTCTGGCAGCTACGAATATTACTGGTATCAGCTCCATCAAGGCCAGTCGTTTAGACTATATGCTGTTGCTAGCTCTGAACCATTATTAAATGTTAAGTATGTAACCACCAAGTCCAACTCTGGAAGTGGATCCCTCATCATTAACGATCTGAAGCTCAGCGACAGCGGCATGTATTTCTGTTCAGTCATTGAGAGTCAACACAGTGTGCTAAAGTGACTAGTTGGCTTCACAAAAACTGTTCTCCCCAGGTAGACCTGTCTACTATTCACACACTCATTATTAACAATATACTGTATTTTCTTGTGCTGTTAAAGTTAAGTGTAAGTCTTCAGAAAATGAAGTTTACCCATGGGAATAGCATGTAGGCTTGTTGCTTAGAAGTAAAGATATCTTTATACCCACTAGACATAACTAATGACGTCACTTCCTTTGCTATATCCAGCCATGCCCCCTTTTGTTACAGAGTTTGAAACATCACTTTGTTCTTCAGTTCCACCAGAGGTGATGTGAAGACCAACATGAACATGTCTCTTATTCTAGTCATCGCCTCTCTCCTGAGGACTGCAGGTTTCATGACTTTCCCTAAAAACTCTTCTAATGGACAAATCATGAATAATGAGAATGACTTAAATGCGTGTGTGTGTGTGTGTGTGTGTGTGTGTGTGTGTGTGTGTGTGTGTGTGTGTGTGTGTGTGTGTGTGTGTGTGTGTGTGTGTGTGTGTGTGTGTGTGTGTGTGTGTGTGTGTGTGTGTGTGTGTGCGTGTGCGTGCGGGCGTGTGTGGGTTTTTGTACAAGCTTCAACTGGCAGACCTGTGGATGAAGTCATCCAGACACCAGCAACCCTGTGGCATCGACCAGGAGAGTCTGCTGAGATCAACTGCAGCCATTCCACAGCCATCTCTGGCAGCTACGAGTACTACTGGTATCAGCTCCATCAAGGCCAGTCGTTTAGACTGTATGCTGTTGCTAGCTCTGAACCAGACAATCATTTCAGCAACTCAAAGTTTATAACCACCAAATCCAACTCTGCTGGGAGGGGATCTCTTGTCATCAACGATCTGGATCTGGGTGACAGCAGCACGTATTTCTGTTCAGTGAGTCCACACAGTGTGGTGATGAGACTGTTCAGCTACACAAAAAGCAACAGCAAAGTGCAATGTGGTGCAATGGGGCTTTCCTGCGGGGCAGAGAAAGCAGGAAGTTTATCGGCATACTCCAGTCATTAGATATGTGCTATTGCCTTTCTCTTCAATGTAATATGAATGAAAGACAGACATATTCAACATTAATCCTAAACACTTGGTCCAATAAACTTTTTATTTTTTAAAGTGATCTCCAAGTGCCTCTCATTCGGTCGATAATGCTTCTTACTCTACACACTAATTGCATTCGTTTTTTCACCCGCTTTCATTTCTCTGCTCTCCTGACATGATTGAAAGCATCTTAATATATTTTTTTTAAATGTGTTTTTAGGGACTTTTTATGCTTTTATTTGATAGGATAGTCTGAGGTTGTGACAGGGAGCGAGTGGAACAGAGAGACGGGGTGGGATCGGGAAATGACTCCGGCCGGACTCGAACCGGGGTCCCCGTGGGCATGCAGGCCCAAATGTGGGGGGCTTAGTGCGTTGCGCCACAGCACCCCCGAAAGTATCTTCATTTTGGTGAATCACTCTGAGCGCATGTCAACATCTCAATTAATACTCAATTAACAATTTGTCACATGATATGGTCACATGTTTTTGAGACTATTAAGGACTCACCTGTTTGCTTCTCTTTTTAATTAGCCCTGAAGAAGGTTGCATGCGACCGAAACGCGTCGGCTATCAATGTCCATGTATCAATAAAGGACTTTTAACACGTACTTCAGAGTGCCTCGGACCCTCTCTCTCTCCATCTCAATTAATACTGTTAAAAAAATTACCCCATATTACATTGTACTGTACACATTATTCATTGTAATGAGGGTTTTGTTACGGGTGTTAAAATGGCTTTGCAAGATTGATATCACAAATGAAACGAGGACAAGAGATAAACACTATTGGATATACTGTCCTGTAAGTAAGGTCCACGCATGTTTACTGTCCCTTTTCAGTCTTGGCCAGACGGGGGCAGTACAATCCCATGATTATGCAGGAACACACACACACACACACACACACACACACACACACACACACACACACACACACACACACACACACACACACACACACACACACACACACACACACACACACACACACACACACACACACACGTCACACTGTTATGGTGACATGCACTTAGGTATGCGTGGCAGCCACTCAACAGTCTGAAGCTTGTGCTGTATCATCTAATATTGTCTCTGTTCAATAACAACCAACATGGATAAATTCTCAATAATCCCAATCATTTTAATGATCTTGGTTGGGTCAGGTATGAACCAATTTTGCCTCTGGCATATTAGATAGAATATTATGAATGAAGGAATGAATTAATGACACCTGTCAAAAGGCTGATTTAGATGTAATTTATTTTAATGTTGTAATATATGTATAATATATATTTTTCTTTACAGGAAACACTGCTGACAACAGGGTCGACCAAAGCCCAGCTAATTGGATTTCTAACACGGGAGAAGATGCTGACATAGACTGTTCTTACACAAACACAAACTTTGATTATATCCTGTGGTATAAACAGACTTCAGGAAAGCAGCTCATATTATTGGGATATCTGACTGGCAGTTCAGATTTTACAGAGCCTTCATTTCGTGACAAAGTCAAAGTGGGAGGCGATACTTTTAAGCAACGTGGATCGTTAAAAGTGAAGACTCTTCAGGAAGGTGATAGCGCAGTGTATTATTGTGCGGCCAGGGTACACAGTCATACCAACAGCTATTGCACTGAACAAAAACACAGCCCATCCTAATCAACTCATCAACGCTGTAAATCCAAGGCACCTGCATCAAACCACAGACCATAAACAGTTACGTACATGTATGCTGCATGATTGAGAGTCTGACAATATGGTGTAAAACATCTAATCATCTCTCAGTTCATGGCAAAGCCTCCAACTTCATAATTTCTTAAATATATATATTTTTTAGATATTTTATACCTTTATCAAGACAAGGCAGTGAGGGTGTGACAGGAAATTAGTAGGAGAGGGAAGGAGGAAGGATCGGGGAAGGACCCTAGGCTGGAACTGAACCCGGGTCCAGAGCACAACACCCCAGCCCATCGAGTCACCGCACCCCCATCATCTTATAACAATGACCTCAGAGGTCAAATTCTTGGGGATACTATACTACACTGCACACAAGGCTATAGTTAGCATTACAACCATGACACACATAAAGTGTGAGATTAAAACCATGACACACATAAAGTGTGAGATTAAAACCATGACACACATAAAGTGTGAGTTTAAAAGCTTGTCACACACAAAGTGTGAGTATAAGGGTTTGGCTAACACATTGCCCCTCCTCCTCTCCTTTCCTGATCTACTTGTCACAGAAGCGACAAACACACACCTGATTTTTTTCTTCTTTCCCCATGCCCCTTGTCTGACTGTGGTGTGTGAGTGCAGCTACTGTATCTGGCTTGCCGTAAAACCTCCACTTCACTGTATCAGGATGAACACTGCAGTCATCATAATTGCTGCTTCATTGCTGGGTAAAGTATATCCTAATGGGCCTATGACTGATTCCGATTCTATCTTATTCCCACTCTGGCTTGAGTGGGCCTATGCCTGGATGCATTTTATTGCCACTGTAAAAATGCACATTTATTGTATAATGAAATCAAAATAGGCCTACTAGTTTAGAACAAGGTATGAGTAATAATGCTAAGGTATGCTTTGTTCCGTCATCAAGGTTATTGTATTTATTCTCTCTTCTTGCCAGGATCTGCCCAAACAGACAGTGTCCGTCAAAGTCCTGCTTGGATCATTCAGAACCAGAGTACAACAGCTACAATTCACTGTTTTCACACAGTTCAGGGCTATGATCGCATCCTCTGGTACAAACACACCGAAGAAACACCATTCAACTACCTTGGATACATCAACATGATTATGGGCTATCCAGAAAATACAGAAAAACTGGAAATTAAAGGAAATGGTCAAAATAATGCAAGCTTGACTGTTGACAATTTGACTTTAGATGACAGCGCCATGTATTACTGTGCTGCTAGTACACACTGTGGAACGATTTCCCTTAGAGGCTGTTTAAAAACCACCCATTGCCAACGCTTACGCTTGCAGCACCTGCTGTACACCACCACAAAGACATTTCCCCAAAAAGTCTGAACTTTTGCCAAGACCTAACCACAGAACCACAGTGCCATAGCATCTTCTAGCCAAAAGGGGGCGCCATACAAAATGAACAAGTAAAAGGGTATAACTGGTGATGTGATCATGTCACCAATCAGGGGAGCGTTTCGCGACAACATTGTCACCAAGGCAGCAACTTTCTTGATTGCAATGAAATTTCCCCTAGGCAACCTGCTGCTAACTGGCTGACGATAATCACACACCTGGAAAGTATAGTGACAGACAGCAGCTATCACTTGAATGTCCATGACAAGATGTCTTTGACAAGTGTTCTCCTGCTACTGTGGATAGCAGGTATTTCCAAATAGTTAGCCTACCCTTTGTAATTAATATGCCTTGTATGTATGTATGTATGTATGTATGTATGTATGTATGTATGTATGTATGTATGTATGTATGTATGTATGTATGTATGTATGTATGTATGTATGTATGTATGTATGTATGTATGTATGTATGTATGTATGTATGTATGTATGTATGTATGTATGTATGTATGTATGTATGTATGTATGTATGTATGTATGTATGTATGTACACTATGGGATATGAACGTACAGTATGTATCAAAAGAGATTTTAAACATAGCAGAATTGCCATGACTGATGCTGCATTTTTCTTGCATTTTCAGGTTCATGTCTATGTTCCAAAGTAAAGCAGATTTCATCTCACTCCCGGAGAGTCAACACAAATCAATTGTTCTCACAACATAACATCTTACGACACCATGCTGTTTTACAAAGCAACAAAAAGTGGAGAATTGTTATTTTTGGGCTATGTTGTTACAACTCTACCTAATCCCGAGAAGGAGTACCAGGGCAAAATAGAGCTGGGCGGTAATGCCAATAAAGATCAACAAAACTACATAACCATTAAGAACCTCTCACTCACCGACACAGCAGTGTATTACTGTGCTGCTAGTTTCCACAGTGCTACACGTACTCCCTCCCCCTGTGCAAAAACACCCCCATACATCAGATCAAGCACTCGTTTTTGTTAGTGCAAGAATAATGTCAAACAAAGTGCTATACCATATAGCATAGGCCTACTAAAATAAATAAATGAATAAACATGTCATAACACCATGGTGAAATGTCTTAGGCACATTATTATTTCAATAATGTCCATAAAAACGAGAAAAAAATTGTCATAAAGCAAGAAACTGTAGGGTGTAATGCAAAATAATGACCCATGTTAAGTTAAAATCCGGAATGATCCGTTATCCATATGAACTGGTCACCTATTCACACGTGCATTGACGTATGTGTGCTTAACTGGTGCTCACTTCTCTCTAACCTCAAAGATGCTGAACAGATGCGTGTAGAGGGTCACAGCACAGGCACATACTGTACAGCAAGGGCTCGCTATGGACTTCATCTGCATCACTGTACTCTCAGTAATAACACTAATGGCAGGCAAGTACTTACAACATACCATCCTTTTAGATCAGTGTTTTATTGCATGTGAATGTGAATGCATAATGATTAACCCCATATTAACCACAAACATGAACTATACGTACGCTAACATGACATTCATTAATTTATTATAGCTTATGCAGAGTGTGTACAGTATGTGTATTTGTACTATTTACAATTTTAAATTGATGTTATGAACAGTGAATGTCTCCTTTCAGGTACATACTCTGCTGCCAATATGGGTGACAAAGTGAGACAATCGGCGCTGGACGTGATCAGCAATAAGAGTGTTTCTGCTGTCATCCAGTGCACTCACAGCATAGACAATTACAACCGTATTCTGTGGTACAAGCAGACAGGAATAGAGCTTACACTCATTGGATTTTTGTATGTGGGAGCTGAAACCTTGCAGACTGATTTTACCAACAAAGTCAAACTGTCAGGGGATGCTAACACTGGTAAAACAAATGATATGACCATACGTGCACTAACACTGGATGACAGTGCAGTGTATTTCTGTGCGGCAGCGTATGCACAGTGCAACAGGTGGACTTATTACCCGCACATAAACTAATTTCCTCCACATAGTACGTTTTACAGTCTATCTCCACACCCGCTCAGAGCATGGTTTGGTATTATTTTGCTGTTCAACAGGGGGCACTGTTACTCAGGCTTTATGGTGCACAGATTTCAGAGGATGCTTCTACATTTGTTTCCTTCTTCCAACTCCATTAGTCAAGGTAATTATTTCCATCATTATCCAAATGAAATAAAGGAGCAGAGAGACTTGTGCATTCCAAAAACATGTCACATCCACAAATAGATGTTCCTTATTATCTATAACTGCAATAACAGCACATACTGCAGCCACCAATGTGCTAGTTGGTGATGTCAGCAGCCATAACAAATTATATATGATATAACATAGGCCCTATTGCTGCCAGAGGAGGTGCTATTCAAAACAATATAAGAAACAGTGGGGGTGTGTTCCAAGGATGCACGAAACGTTCCAAAACTGAAGTTTCAACCAATCAAAACAGGAGCTGGAGCAAAACGTTTTAAACTGGTGCCGCAGTGTATGTTCTGTGGGTGTGATGTAACAACTGTCATGACATTCAGAAGAGAAGGTGTCTATCGCAGAGTGAACATGATGTCCTTAGGAAATATCATCTTTCTACTCTGCATAACGGGTATGATCATTACAATGGCTTGGTAAAAAAAATATGACAAACCTTTTAAAACATTTTGTGTGTTTCAAACACAAATGCAAGAGCAAGTGAGTGGAGAAAAAGTCCAACTATAACATCTTCTTCTTCAACTTTAGGTCCATCTCTGTGCTCCAACGTAAACCAGGCTCCCCCATATTCCATGAAAAATCCAGGACAATCTGTTCAAATCAACTGCTCGCACAGTGTACCAAATTATGATCGTATTTTGTGGTACAAAGAAAGCGAAAGTGGAGAATTATTATTTTTGGGATACCTCTTCATTACTAATCCTTCTCCTGAGGATAAGAACAAAACAGAGATGAAGGGAAATGCCAATACAGGCCAGCAAAACTACATCATCATTAAGGACCTCTCACCCACCGACACAGCAGTGTATTACTGTGCTGCTTATTTCCACAGTGATACACGAGCCCTTTTCTCTGTACAAAAACACATTGATGCTTTTTTTTAATCAGAGTAGACCTCCACAGCCAGTGTGTGGTTTTGTGTGTGTGTGTGTGTGTGTGTGTGTGTGTGTGTGTGTGTGTGTGTGTGTGTGTGTGTGTGTGTGTGTGCGTGCGTGCGTGCGTGCGTGCGTGCGTGTGCGTGCATGCGTGCGCATCCTTGCATGCGTTTCTGTGTGTGTGTGCATACTGTTGCCAAAAAGGGTGGCGCTTAAGGACATTTCAGTGAGTTTAAGTTGGTGACATACTGTATGTCAGGTCAGGTGACACAGTCAGGATATGCAGTGTCCATGGCAGAAGAAAAGAAGATGCTCTTCAGGGTCGCCTTCCTCCTAATGTGTGCAACAGGTAAACAACAACAAAAATTAAGCCACGTCTTTGTAGAATATGATGACTTGGTCTACTGTTTAAAATCAAAGTCAGTTTGTATGTAACATGACGTCTCTTTTCGTGTGTAGGGCCGTCTCTGTGCTCTACAGTCAACCAGGTTCCTCCACACTACATGAAAAATCCTGGTCAAGCCACACAAATCAACTGTTCTCACAGCATACCAAATTACAATCAAATGCTGTGGTATAAAACTAGCACCAGTGGACAGTTGGTGTTTCTGGGATATCTCAACATTAATCACCCAAATCCTGAGGACAAGGAGAAAGTAGAGCTGGGTGGCAATGCCAATACAGGCCAACATAACTATATAATCATTAAGAACCTCTCACCCACTGACACATCAGTGTATTACTGTGCTGCTAGTTTCCACAGTGCTACACGTGCCCTTTTCTCTGTACAAAAACGCTACACTTCTCTGATCAAGGTGCACCTCAACAGTCAGTTAAATGTGGTTTTATTGGAGCAGTGTGTGCGTGCGTGTATGTGTGTATGTGTGTGTGTGTGTGTGTGTGTGTGTGTGTGTGTGTGTGTGTGTGTGTGTGTGTGTGTGTGTGTGTGTGTGTGTGTGTGTGTGTGTGTGTGTGTGTGTGTGTGTCTGTGTCTGTGTTTTGCCAAAAGGTGGCGCTAAACAATATTATAATGAGCCACAGTTGCAGACATAGGTCTACCAACGTGTGACCCAGCCATGATATGTAGGCCTATTGACGACAGAAGGATCAAGATGTTTTCGAGAGGAGCCTTCTTTTTGCTGTGTTTTACAGGTATTGTTGATCAAGCAACATCTTTGAAGAAAATTACGAGTTGGTCAACGGATTATACGTTTCATGTAATCAGTTCTATGTTTGCTACAGTAACACTTCTCCTTGTTTCTGGTGTAGGTCCATCTCTGTGTTCCACAGTAAACCAGGTCCCACCCCATTCCATGAAAACTCCCGGAGAGTCCACACAAATCAGCTGTTCTCACAGCATACCGTCTTACGATCGTATGCTGTGGTATAAAGCAAGCACCAGTGGACAGTTGGTGTTTCTGGGATATCTCAACATGGAGTACCCTAATCCTGAGAATGAGTACAAGGACAAAATTAACATGAGTGGAAATGCCAGAACAGACCAGCAAAACTACATCATCATTAAGGACCTCTCACTCACCGACACAGCAGTGTATTACTGTGCTGCTAGTTTCCACAGTGGTACACGTGCCCTTTTCTCTGTACAAAAACTAGCCTACACTTCTCTGATCAAGGTGCACCTCAACACCACACACACACACACACACACACACACACACACACACACACACACAGACACACGAACACACACACAAGACGCACACCGCACCTTCTACCTGCACTAAACACATACACACACACACACACACACACACACACACACACACACACACACACACACACACACACACACACACACACACACACACACACACTGCTGCTGGTGTACTTGACAGACCTTTTTTAATATTTATTTTTTCTTCAAAATGCTACTATACCATGTCAGAACGCTATAAAGGACTTTTTTTTAGGAAAAGCACAAAAGCACAACAAATACCTCTTAATGTATGTCCTCTACAAGTCTTCTGTTGTCCAGTCTTGCACTTTAAATGTCTGTATGAGCACTGTCTATGTCCATACTGTCTTAAGTCCATGTATAAGTACTGTCTATGTCTATACTGTCTATGTCCTTACCTAGATTAGTCTATGTCTGTATGGGAAAGCAAGAAATGTAATTTCAAATTCTTTGTATGACCAGTGCATGTAAAGAAATTGACAATAAAACCTACTTGACTTGACTTGACTTGTGTGTGTGTGTGTGTGTGTGTGTGTGTGTGTGTGTGTGTGTGTGTGTGTGTGTGTGTGTGTGTGTGTGTGTGTGTGTGTGTGTGTGTGTGTGTGTGTGTGTGTGTGTGTGTCTGTGTGTGTCTGTGTGTCTGTGTGTCTGTGTGTCTGTGTGTGTGTTGCCAAAAGGTGGCGCTAAACAATATTACAATGAGCCACAGTTGCAGACATACCAACGAGTGACCCATTCATGATATGTAGGCCTATTGAAGACAGAAGGATCAAGATGTTTTCGAGAGGAGCCTTCTTTTTGCTGTGTTTTACAGGTAGGCTATTCAACATCTTTGAAGAAAATTATGAGGTGGTCAACGGATTATACGTTTAATGTATTCAGTTCTATGTTTGCTATCGTAACATTTCTCCTTCTTTCTGGTGTAGGTCCATCTGTGTGTTCCACAGTATTTCAGGTTCCACCCCATTCCATGAAAACTCCCGGAGAGTCCACACAAATCAACTGTTCTCACAGCATACCGTCTTACAATCGTATTTTGTGGTATAAAGCAAGCACCAGTGAACAGTTGGTGTTTCTGGGCTATCTCAACATGGAGTACCCTAATCCTGAGAATGAGTACAAGGACAAAATAAACATGAGTGGAAATGCCAGAACAGACCAACACAACTTCATCATCATTAAGGACCTCTCACCCACCGACACAGCAGTGTATTACTGCGCTGCTTATTTGCACAGTGCTACATGCACCCTTTTCTCTGTACAAAAACTAGCCTACACTTCTCTGATCAAGGTGCACCTCAACAGTCAGTTAAATGTGGTTTTATTGGAGCTGTGTGTGTGTGTGTGTGTGTGTGTGTGTGTGTGTGTGTGTGTGTGTGTGTGTGTGTGTGTGTGTGTGTGTGTGTGTGTGTGTGTGTGTGTGTGTGTGTGTGTGTGTGTGTGTGTGTGTGTGAGTGCGTGCGTGCGAGCGCGTGCACGTGCGTGTGTGTGTGTCTGTGTGTGTGTTTAGCTGTGTGTTGCCAAAAGGTGGCGCTAAACAATATTATAATGAGCCACAGTTGCAGACATACCAACGTGTGACCCAGTCATGATATGTAGGCCTATTGAAGACAGAAGGATCAAGATGTTTTCGAGAGGAGCCTTCTTCTTGCTGTGTTTAACAGGTATTGATGATTCGGCAACATCTTTGAAGAAAATTATGAGTTGGTCAATGGATTATACGTTTAATGTAATCAGTTCTATGTTTGCTATCGTAACATTTCTCCTTGTTTCTGGTGTAGGTCCATCTGTGTGTTCCACAGTAAACCAGGTTCCACCCCATTCCATGAAAACTCCCGGAGAGTCCACACAAATCAACTGTTCTCACAGCATACCGTCTTACAATCGTATTTTGTGGTATAAAGTGAGCAGTAGTGGAAAGTTAGAGCTTCTTGGAAATCTTTTTCTGATCAATCAACCTAATTACGAGGATGAATACATCAACAAAATAGAGCTAAAGGGCAATGCCAATGCAGACCAACATAACTACATCACCATTAAGGACCTCTCACTCACCGACACAGCAGTGTATTACTGTGCTGCTTATTTGCACAGTGCTACACGTGCCCTTTTCTCTGTACAAAAACGCTTCTCTGATCAAGGTGCTCCTCACAGTCAGTTAAATGTGGTTTTATTGGAGCAGTGTGTGTGTGTGTGTGTGGGGGGGGGGGGGGGGGGGGGGTAGTAGTTGTACAGTAGTAGTAGTAGTAGGTCTTTGCCAAAGGGTGGTGCTAAACAAACAAATAGTACCGTGAGCCTCAGTTGTAGTGGCACTCAGTACGTGTATATTGTGTAAGAAAAAAGCATGAAGATGTTCTTGAGAGGGGCCTTCTTTTTACTGTGTGTAACAGGTATCTCCTAATCAGGATACATATGGTGTAAGACAGAGGCATCAATATGTTTTTGAGAGGTGTCTTATTCTTACTGTGTGTAACAGGTATTGCCTGAAAACCAAGCAATGATTAATTGATCAGATGTGGTGTAATTAAAGTGATTGTGTGATGTGTTTGATGTGGCCTGTAACATTCTTTCTCTTTTCATGTCTTAGGTCCATGCGTGTGTTCAACAGTAAATCAGGCTCCTCCACACTCAATGAAAACATCTGGAGAATCCACACAAATCAACTGTTCTCACGACATACTGTCTTATGATCGTTTTATATCATTTTATGGTATAAAGCGCGCACCAGCAGTGGAAAGTTAGACCTCCTGGGAAACCTCAACATTATTTACCCAAATCCGGAAGATGAATACATCAATAAAATAGAGATGACTGGCAGTGCTGATACAGGCCAACAAAACTTGATCATCATTAAGAACCTCTCACCCACCGACACAGCAGTGTATTACTGTGCTGCTTATAGACACAGTGCTACACGTGTTTTCTTCTCAGTGCAAAAACTCCTCTAAGCATTTGATCTGGTTAGACATCATGTGGTTATATTTATTTGAGTGTGTGCATGTGCCTGCATGTGAGAGAGAGAGAGAGAGAGAGAGAGAGAGAGAGAGAGAGAGAGAGAGAGAGAGAGAGAGAGAGAGAGAGAGAGAGAGAGAGAGAGAGAGAGAGAGAGAGAGAGAGAGTACCTAAAGGGTGGTACTTGAGCTTGAGTTAGTGGAATACCAAAGAGACACTGTGAGGACATGCAGAATATGTGACAGAAGGACCAAGATGTTCCTCTTCTTACTCTGTCTAACAGGTATTGCCTGACAATTAAATAGTCTTTGTAGAAATTAGAAATTGATTATAACTTTGATGTTGATTCTCTTGCTACAGTACTGCTTGTAACATTCCTCCTTGTCGATTCTTGTGTAGGTTCATCTGTGTATTCTACAGTAGTCCAGGTTCCAACCCATTTAGTGAAAACTCCTTGGGAATCCACACAAATCCACTGTTCTCACAGCATCCCGTCTTACAATCGAATGCTGTGGTATAAAGCCAGTACCAGTGGAAAGTTGGTGTTTCTGGGAAATCTTAAAGTAATTCACTCCAATCCTGAGGAAGAGTATACGGATAAAATAGAGCTGGGTGGCAATGCTGATACAGGCCAAAACAACGATATAATCATTAAGAACCTCTCACCCACAGACACAGCAGTGTATTACTGTGCAGCTTCTAGACACAGTGCTACACGTGCCCTTTTCTCTGAGCAAAAACCTCAATGTGCGTATTATCAGGGTAGACCTTGCAGTCAGCTTTGCAGTTAGTAATTTGTGGTTTGTTTGTTGTGTGTTTGTGTGTGTGTGTGTGTGCGTGTGTGTCTGTGTGTCTGTGCGTGTGTGTGTGTGTGTGTGTGTGTGTGTGTGTGTGTGTGTGTGTGTGTGTGTGTGTGTGTGTGTGTGTGTGTGTGTGTGTGTGTGTGTGTGTGTGTGTGTGTGTGTGTGTGTGTGTGTGTTGTTTAGCCAAAAGGTGGTGCTATCCGAGCTACAGTGATGTTACAGTGAGCTCCAGTTGGTGACACTACATCACCAAGTGACACAGTAATGAATCAAGACGATACACTGTGTCCATGACAGAAGGACCAAGATGTTCTTCAGAGGTGCCCTCCTGCTATTATGTGTAACAGGTATGGCCTGATATTATTTACTAAAAATAAATAATATACTGAAAAAAATATTTACTGAAAATATTTGAAGAAAATTATAAACTGCTCAGCTTATTAGAAATTTGGCGCAACTAGATATACCGGTAGCCTACGTAAATTATATTTTTGCTATAGTAACATTCTATGTTTGTATCGTAACATAATATTCCTCTTTGTTCATTGTGTAGGTCCATCTGTGTGTTCCACAGTAGTCCAGGTCCCACCCCATTCCATGAAATCTCCTGGAGAATCCACACAAATCAACTGTTCTCACAGCATAGATTCTTACAATCGAATTTTGTGGTACAAAGCAAGCAGTAGTGGACAGTTAGTATTTTTGGGATATCTGTACGTAGATCAACCATATCCTGAGACTGAGTACAAGGACAAAATAGAGCTAAAGGGCAATGCCAATAAAGATCAACATAACTACATGACCATTAAGAACCTCTCACCCACGGCAACAGCAGTGTATTACTGTGCTGTTACCACAGTGCTACACGTACTCCCTCCCCCTGTGCAAAAACACCCCCATGCCTTTGATTAACATAATCTCCAGAATGTGCGTGCGTACATGCATGCGTGCGTGTGTGTGCACGTCTGTGTGCATGTGTGCAGGTGTGTGTGTGTGCGCACATGTGTGTGCATGTGTGTGTGTGCGTGTGTGCGTGTGTGCGTGTGTGTGTGTGTGTGTGTGTGTGTGTGTGTGTGTGTGTGTGTGTGTGTGTGTGTGTTGGTGTGTGTGTGTGCGTGAGTGCATGTGTGTCATTGTTTTGGGTGGTGCTACATGAGCTAATATCCGTATCAACAAGTCACAGTCAGGATACACTGTACCCACGACATGATCAAGATGTTCTTAATACGTCCTCTCCTCCTACTGTGTATAACAGGTATTGACTGATAATTACTAGCAAAAGTGTTTCTTCTAAACTCTAGTAGGTCTATAATTCTCTACTGATTGCATATTTGCTGCTTTGGTAAGGTGTTTAACATCACTTTCTCTTTTCTTGTGTAGGTCCATCTGTGTGTTCCACAGTAAACCAGGTTCCACCCCATTCCATGAAAACTCTTGGTCAAGACACACAAATCAACTGTTCTCACAGCTTTCCATCTTACGATCGTATTTTGTGGTATAAAGCGAGTACCAATGGACAGTTGGTATTTTTAGGATATCTTTACATTAATCAACCGTATCCAGAGAATGAGTACAAAATTGAGGATAAAATAGAGCTGGGCGGCAATGCCAATAAAGACCAACAAAGCTACATCACCATTAAGAACCTCTCACCCACCGACACAGCAGTGTATTACTGTGCTGCTAGTTACCACAGTGCTACAAATCCCCTCTCTACTGTGCAAAAACACCTCCATGCCTACGCTGCTCCTCCTCAGCCAGAAATACTATATGTGATTTCATCACCTTTTATCTGTTGTTTTGTTCGTTTTCTCTCATTACACATTATATTATTATCATTATATTATATTATTATCATAATATCATTTTATTATCTTTACATTAGCCTACACATTATACATTTTTATGAAACTTATTTATTTCTGTTTTATAGTCTATAGGCTTTTGTGCATTTGTGCTTTTTTGAGGCTTTATTGTAGAACAAGTGTAACAGGGTGGTTGTGTAACAGCTGCCATCTCGCAGAGTTTGGCTAGGGAACGTTAGTGAACCTCTCTCCGGAGATATTGGTCTGGACCTTAAGCTCAGTGGTGTCATACAGCTCCAGGCCTTTTTATTAGAATACCATGAAAAAATTGATTTATTTCTATAATTCCATCAATAATGTTAAACTGTCATGGATTGTAGATTCATGGCCCAGTTTTTTAACTATTCCAATCATTATTTTGTTCCTTTTTATATACGTTGGCCTTCCAGCTAAAAAAAAACATGAATTGGGGAATTCACATTATTAGAATATTGTTATAAAATCACATTTTTCTTCATCAAAATTCGGGTCACATTAAATCAGTTGAAATTTGGTACTTTCTACATAACATGCAATGGTCAATACTTGGTTAGGACATTCTCTGTCTTCATAATGGCCATGACGCTAACTCACCAGTTTAATTCTAAATAACCAGAAATGAAACCCCATTGAAAATGAATGGGGTTTTATTTCTGTTGAGTTAGAATTAAACTGGTGAGTTAACACCAAAACGTGGCATGGAAATCTACAGGGTATATTGAAGAGTGAAGTGTGGGGCACCAGGTCAACAAACAAGAACAGCTGACAGCAAAGCATCAATGATATCTGAGCTTCCATAACTCCCATGCACTGTTTTTGCCATTGACTTCAATGTTAAACGCATCATGGCCATTATGAAGACAGAGAATGTCCTAACCAAGTATTGACCATTGCATGTTATGTAGAAAGTACCAAATTCCAACTGATTTAATGTGACCCGAATTTTCATGAAGAAAATATTCTAATGATGCGAATTCCCCAATTCATGTTTTTTTTTAGCTGGAAGGCCAACGTTAGAAAAAAGAAAAAAATTAATGATTGGAAAAGTTAAAAAACTGGGCCATGAATCTACAATCCATAACAGTTTAACATTATTGATGGAATTATGGAATTAAATCAACTTTTTCATGGTATTCTAATAAAAAGGCCTAGAGCTGTACTGCGCCTCCCATGCCGAGCTGGGATGTTGCCTGGAAGGTCGCAGGTTTGAGCCCCGCGTGTGGAACGAGTGCAAGATGACCTGGGTTTACAGTTGCTATTATGAATTGACATTGAGCAAGCAACATATTGTGTGCTTCAACTTGCATTCATCTCCACCCTTCTGCCAACTTGTAGATAAAGTTTATTGATATAGGCCTAATGCATTAAATAATCTCAGTGTAATGCGTTCAGTCATCCGGTGTGGTGGCACATCTTTTTGCACCATTGGGTGGCACTGTTGCTCAGTCAGATGCATCCCTGTGTGTGTGTGTGTGTGTGTGTGTGTGTGTGTGTGTGTGTGTGTGTGTGTGTGTGTGTGTGTGTGTGTGTGTGTGTGTGTGTGTGTGTGTGTGCGCGTGTGTGTGCGTGCATGCCTGTGTGTGTGTCTGTGTGTGCGTGTACGCGTGTGCGTGCATGCGTGCGTGCGTGCGTGTGTGTGTGTGATCCAGGGCTCTGGTCTTGTGTTTCGGGTTGACAAGCAAGTGCCAGGTCAAATTGTGCTGTGCCTCTGGTGTGACTCACTGTACTGTAGTTAATCAGGGATTACTATCAAATTCGCAACGTTTTTCCTAATACAAATTTGAAGATGATTATCATCACTACCGTCAGTCTTCTGCTTTGTCTCACAGGTGTTTCTACTTTGCTGTCATGTTGAGTAGGCAGCGTAGCAAATGTGTTTCCTAGGTGAAAAAGCATACTTCACAGGATAATCATTTTTGGTACTAAAAGTATTTCTCATTTCTCTCCATCAGGATCCCTCTTGGGAAAAGGGGTAAATCAAACTCCACTGAACTGGATTACACAACAGGGGCAGTCTGTCAAGCTCCAATGTGTACACAATATAACTAACTATGACACCATCTTATGGTACCAGAAGACTAAAGATGGGGGATTAAAACTGCTTGGTTACCTTCTGGGGACCACTCAATTTCCAGAACTTGAATCGGACATCAAGATTAAAATGGAAGGGGATGCAAATATAAACAAAGTTAATTACATGACCATCATGAACTTGGCATCAGCAGAGTACTCAGCAGTGTACTTCTGTGCTGCCAGTCTGCACTGTGCTGCCAACGCCTTCACTCTCACACAAAAACATCCTACTGTCGCCTATATGTGATTCAGTGCAATGGGCAATAATGGTAATACACCGTCTGGTCAATCAACAGTTGATAAGATCATAATTGTTGATTTCGGTATAGCCTACATGACTTTTTAGCTACGAAACAATATTCAAATCAATTATAATTATTTTTTCATATAAGCTTGCCCGTTTGATAAAAGCTGGTCAAGCATTGTAACAAACCCTCATGTGACCAAACGACAGAATTGGGTCCTCATTAAACTGTATTGGGTGGGGGGTGGGGGGCTTTCATATGACTTTGTCTCGACCTTAGCCAAAGCTAACAGTGGCCCTGCTTGCAGTAGACTGTACATTATTCATCCAGCAAGTGGTGCCAGAAAAGGAATGGAAGAAGGGGTGCATTGTGGTTGTCACTTATAGCAGCCCTTCCCACCTACTGACTTACTGTATGTTATCTGGAGACAGAATAACTTCTGATCATCGTTTGAGCATGGCTGTAATTCTCCTCATGGTTAATGTGATACTCATTTTCTATGGTAAAATTGAAACGGCTATGGCCATTGTTTAAAAAAATATAGCCCTTAGTTGTTAGTTGGATAAATATCTCTTTTTTTCTTTTTCTTCGTTTTTAACAGATTCCTGTCTTGGAGACAGTGTCAAGCAAGTTCCTTCGACTGCAATTCTAAACCAAGGGGAAAGTGCAACACTGACATGCCTGCACACTTACACAAGCTACAGCACTATTCTATGGTACAAGCAATCTCAACGCGGTGGTCAACTTGAGATTTTGGGATACCTCGTGGGAGATTCGCCAAACTTGGAAAATGAATTTAAAACATCAGGGAAAATAAGTATTAACGGCAGTGGCATGGCCAACAAATATGGCAACTTGATCCTCAAGGCGCTTGTGCCAGACGACAGTGCAGAGTATTACTGTGCAGCAAGTGAGCACAGTGTTCCAACTCAGCTCTTGCTTGAATAAAAACCCCTCTCTGCTCTCTCGTCACTCACTCTCACACTAAAGCACTGACACTCTCGGCATACAGTACTCAGCTGTACCTAGAGTTGATGTGAGCACAGTATTAGGTGCAGGTAACCATTTTCATTCTTTAGAATATATATTATTTAGTTATAGAACTAGTTTTTTTCATTGAATTTCCATCACCATTAATCTCTTTAAAATATATATTTTACAACTGTCTTTAATTGTGAAAGTGCTGTGATAGCGATTCTGTCACATGATGTGATTAATGAACCTACAGAACATGTTCATATTGTAACACCAATCTAGCCACACAAACAGCAACTGCAGTGTTTCTACTAATGCTGACATTTTATTGGAAGTGTTGTAATGACCCAGCGAAATAGAGCTAAATGGCTCAAAAATAAGAACATATAAAGCTTGCAAAACTCGCACCTGGATGGCAAGCATGACTATTATCTCTACATAGCATTAAAAAATGAATTCCTTGAATCCAGTGGACACATACTGATGGCAAACTCTTGACATGACATTGGGATGTCAAGGGGGTGCTAACAGAGCCCTGTCTCATCATCTCAACTCCTCCCTTTGACTTTCTGTCCCCCAGACACTCGTATGGTTTAACAAGATGCAGATGCTTTTCCTCCACCTAGCTCTGCACACTATTTGTGTAACAGGTATGAACACTAATCTTACACACTACAGATTCTTTGATTTTGTTTTGTTCACTCTCTGGTAATTTGCATCACGTAAGCTATTTTCTGTTATATTAAAGCTGTTTTTTGGTGGTGAAAATATTTTCTTTGTCTATTCTCCGCAGCTCTATCCAACAATAACCAAGTTCACCAAGCTCCACGTGATCTCTTAGCGAAACCTGGAGTTGATGTGCAGCTGAACTGCAGTCACAGAATCAAGAGCTATGACACAATACTGTGGTACCAGCAGCTTACTATGGGAGACCCAGCACTGACTCTCATTGAATATATACGTTTTGCATTGCCATCAACTGAATCCTCTGGAAAGAACTTCAGAGTGAGTGGTGATGGGAGGAAAGAAGCATTCCTCTATGTGGACAGGCTCACCCAGGCGGAGTCAGCAGTCTACTTCTGCGCTGTTAGTTACACACACAGTGCACAGTGCAGCTGCTAGTCTCCTACGAAAACCCACTTGACTCAATGGCCCGAATCATGAGACATTAAATCCTCATGCATGCCCAGTTATGTAGAATAATATAATAGAATAGAACAGAATAGAATAGAATAGAATAGAATTAATATATTTCATTATCATCAATGAGAACGATATACGTAATCACATGTAAGCCTTTAAAGTCAGCAGTGCGCAAACATGCTGACGAGGTGACGCAGCAGGCGACCCGGGTTTGATTCCGGCCTGAGGTCCTTTGCCAATCCTTCTGCTTCTCTCTCTCCCCACTCATTTCCTTTCTCTCTCACACTGTCCTGTCAAAAATAAAGCCATAAAAGCCAAAAGAATCTTACAAATAAAATTATAAATAGATACATTTTTAAAAAGTTAATGGTGAGGGGAAGGCTCTAGAACTCTGCCAATTGTAGGAGCGAGAAAGGATCTGCACACTGCTTGCAAAAGACTTAATTTATTGGGAGCAACGTTTCGATCACAGATCTTCTTCAGGCATCTTGATCAAGATCTATGATCGAAACGTTGCTCCTAATAAATTAAGTCTTTTGCAAGCAGTGTGCAGATCCTTTCTCGCTCCTACATGTGACAGTTTTTTGATTTGGCACCTGCTGAAGCTTTTTTGCTGGATGTGCGCACTTTCCACTACACTCTAAAACTCTGCCAAGACATAAACCTATGAAGCGATCAACCTCAAAGGCCGTTAATCCTGCTTATCCCCCGTTTGCAATTATCTACAGTGCATAAATGTAGGGCAATTTTATCTATGGCTGTCTGTAAAGTTGTGAAAAGCATGCACACAATTTATTTGACAGTAAATCACATGATTTGTGGTTAAGGAGCCCTGAGACATTATCTAATCTTAATAATTAGTTAGTATGTTAGGGAAGCATTTAACTGCCCTTATTGTGTTATCTGTGTTATCGAATGCAAATTGAGCCATAATAATGGTTGTGTGATATCTGTTGTGGTCTATATGCATGTCTCACATCTGTCTCCACCCCTTTCTTTTTCACTGCGTCAGAATTGACGTCAAACACTATCCAATAAGGCAGCACCATACAGTACATAGCCTCCAGTTTGAAGACAACATGGTAGCAGTGCTGCATCTCACCATTTTTGCCGTGATTATGTGGAATTTTGGTACTTCAGAATGTTTTAAACTCCTATTTCGTTTAGCTTATTTCCAGATGTGATTGACTATTCTAGCCAGCTGCTTGGCTCGGTGACAAAGGTGTTGGATTAGAGATATGGAGATTGAGAGATTGACTATTCTGACTGATTGACTATTCTGTCTCTGAACTCTTCACAGATTCTGCTTTGGCAACCAATGTGACGCAAAGCCCTCTTGATTTGATTGTGAATCAAGGGGATCCGGTGAAACTCCAGTGCTTTCACACCATCCAAACTTATAATGTCCTTCTGTGGTATCAGCAAACCCGGACCAGAGGACTGACATTACTGGGATATATCTATAGGGGAAACAAAAATCCTGAGACCGGTTTTGGAGAGAAAATTGAATTGGATGGGAGTTCTGGAGTAAACGATAAGGGTTTCGTCACCATCAAAGATCTGTCTGTAAACGACAGCGCTGTGTATTTTTGTGCAGCAAGTGAACACAGTGCTACACATCCCCTTTTCTCTATACCAAAAACTGATTTCCATCAGCAGGGGCAGGTGATCATATACCCACTGACTGACACACCTGCTGCTGTAGGCTACATGGGAAGATGGTGCATACTGCCTGGGGCAGGGTTGCCAGATGTGACTGATTATTTCCTGCCCAGAAAATGTTTGAAAACTGCCTGGAGGTACTAAATCCCACCCTATTTGAGCAATTTAAATTCTATTGATTTCAATGGCCATGAATCTACAGAAAAATCCACCCAATGCAAAAACCTCAGAAACCGCCCAATCTGGCAACACTGGTCAAGGGTGTATTGTAGATTTGCTCTCAGTTTTGGTGGAGACAATATCAGTCCATATTTCATAGATTTATTTAACAATGCAACGCAACGATACAATTGTTATTGGGTTACTTTTTAGCTCGCAACAATATTGCTATGTCTCTGTGGTTCATACATATAGAATACAGGCCTACACACTGGCCTGCTGTAGTTGTGACCTAAGTAACTCAACTGTATGTTTGCAATCTGTAAAATCTTTATTATTGCCTTTAAATACCCATAAAGAACTACAAGAAACATAACTACGGAAGAGCAGGAAGATTTAACGATCTCTGGTACTCTATAAGCCAGTCATTTACACTTCCTCATTTTGAAGCACTGTACCAGAGATTCTTTAAGTATAGAGATATGCCAACATAAAAGGTTTCTATGGGCACCTAACATGACCAGGTTCCGGTCTGCCTAAAGGGGCGTGTCATAATGCTCCTACAATGAATAGAACAGTCCTTAGGTCTGCCTAGGTCTGTCTAAGGGGGAGGCATAATAGAACCAGGAAACAATGGGCCAATGGAACCTCTCTCTCTCTACTCTCTCTGACTGTACTGTATATCCTTTCCAAATCACATTCATGGCAAGATGCTTCCACACACCAACATGATAGGCCTACAGTGCCTCATGGCAAGATGCTTCCACACACCAACATGATAGGCCTACAGTGCCTCCTCATCCAGCTGATACTTCTCCCATACTGGGTCAAAGGTATTACAATAAACCACATTGAGAAAAGTACAAATGTTTCTTAAAAATGTTTTCTCATCATAGATCTGATTTTATTTTTTATTATTTATTTTCATTATTTTGCTTTTCTCAATATTGTGTGCATTTCTTTCAGCAGGACAAAATAATGAAGTTCAGCAGAGTCCACGCCAGCTGTTAGAAATAAAAGGAAGCAATCCAGCTCTGAAGTGCAAACATCAGAATACAGACTTTAAAATTATTTTGTGGTACAGACAACTTCGTCAAACTACTGCCCTAGATCTCATCGCATATGTGTATTATGACTCTAAAACAGTGGAAACTCCATACAAAGCACTTTTCAATGTCACCGGCCATGGTACAAGAAACAGCACACTTCATTTTCTGAAACAAGTACAAGTTGAAGACAGTGCTGTGTATTTCTGTGCTGCAAGTGAAGCACAGTACTACAGGTCTCCTCTCTGCCTCACAATAACCCCGAAAAGAGTGTCTCCCACCTGTACTGTACCCTTTGTAGAAGTCTGCAATAACAATGATGGCCAGACTGGATACAGAAGCTACATTTCAGTGCCACATATTCTAAATTAGCTGGTTTTAACTGTCTTAGTTCACGCAATTTGGAATATACCTGCATGGTTATGATTGTGATATACTGGATTGTAGCTTCAGAAGTTCAATATGATGTCATCTACAGCTGTGGACAGCTATTTAAATATCACTGCTGCAATTCTGTGGCCATCCAGATGGGGGCAGTAACTCACCCTACTGTACTTACTGTACACTCTCATCATAGAAAGGGCCATTGTACTTCATAGACTCAACATGGGCAAATTGACCTTCTTCAGCCTTACTGTTTTCTGTCTAATAGGTAAGCAATACCATAAATATCATAGCAGCACCTCGTATTTCATGTGCACTTTCATTATTTTGACGATGCTTTTTATTCTTTATGCAGGTGCTGCTGTGAGCGGAGAAGTTCAGCAAACACCAAGCCACTTTTTTAAGAGTGTAGGTAAATCGGTTAAGTTCAACTGCCAGCATGCAGTACCAAACTATAACGTCATTCTCTGGTACCGCCAAGGAGCAGGAAGAGGCCTAACACTGTTGGGGAATCTTGTGTTGACAAATGGGAACGTGGAGAAGGACTTTAATGGTGAAATCCAGATTCAGGGGGACGCTAATACCAACAAAGCAAACTCACTGATCATCAACAGCCTCTCGCCTACTGACAGTGCTGTCTACTTCTGCGCAGCCTATAGGCACAGTGCTGCAGGTTGCCAGACATCATGTGCAAAAACTCATTTTTGTGCTTCCCTCATACATACATGCAGTAAGATCCCCCTAACTATATGCCTGTACAGCTGCAGTGCATATGCAACAAACCAAATGAAATTACATTATGAAATGAAACTTTTTTCAGAATGACAAGAGTTACATTTTAATCTTCGCAGGGAACATGTTAGAATTAAAAGGACCTTAACTGACTGTAACACCTTATGTTCAAAGCTCAGCTCTCACTGGCTTCACGTCAGTCTTCAGATGACCACTTGTGTTGTGATTACAGCTGTATAAGAGTAGGCCTACTTCTACTTTATACAAGTAATTTTGAGTGTCATTCACAGGGAAGATTCTAGGTCACATTGCCTTATTTAATCCTCAGCCTCGACCAGGGGCGCTGCCAGAAATGCTGGGCCCCATGAAAGATTCGAATTTTGGGCCCCCTTAAGGGCCCCTCTCAGTGCTTGGGCCCCCTTAAGGGCCCCTATCAGTGCTTGGGCCCTTAGAATCTGTACCACTTCCCCCCCCCTAGCGGCCCCCATGGCCTCGACACACCTGCATCTAACCACTAGATAACTGTACCGTAACTGTCTCACTCTGTTATAAAATCCCATTGAAACGTATGACAACAGCAACGGTTAGGACTTAAACCGTCCAACCAACCCACCAACCCCTCCCCCACTTCCTGATACCTTAGGCCTACTCTTTACATTTGTCCTTCACAGAATTGATATTGTCAATATGGCTACAATCACCTTCCTTTTTCTGCTTCATGCGTTTGTTCCTAGAGGTATTTGTGTGGGACAATATCTCTCTAAAACCAATCATTTTAAACTGTGACACAGAGTGATACCATTATGTAGGCCTACTGTATATGGTTTTCCCAGGTATTGCTGAGGAGAGTTATCGTGTTCACCAGTTGCCAAGGACTCTGTGGTGTCTGCCTTCGCAGTGCACAGCCGAAATGAACTGCAGCCACAATATGGACGCCGGCCTCCTACAACCAAATGTACTGGTTTCACCGACAGGCAGGGGAAACCATGAGGCGCTTAGTGTTTACATTTGCAGGTGGAAAGCCAGATTACGAGAGTTACATTGATGAGAAGTATGAGGCTGTTAAAGACAACAGCGAGAGTGGAGTGTTGCGCATTAAAAACCTGGCACCAGAAGACAGTGGTCTATACGTCTGTGCCGTGAGTACCAGCCACAGTGTCGAAGCCATTTGGCACTACCTGACAAAAATAAGATGCTGTAAACACTCCTACCAGAGGGAGGTGCTCATGATTTTCAATTACAGAAAACTTCATAGCAATGCTATTCAGCTTCAGTACCAAGAAGGCTGAATTGAAAAATCAGGGGGGCATAAAGTATGGAAACACAAAAAATCCAATGAACTGCAGTGAACTGAAGTCATTTGCTGGGTTACAGGACATTTTAAACACACCATCTGGCCCACGCCCACTAGTTGAATATGCTTGCTATACGTAGGTCATACTCACATATGCCATTCAATGCTTTACTCTTCTTACTATATCACTGTGGCTGCCCCCATTGAGCTTTTGACATACAGTATTGCCACGTACTATATGATGTGCGCATCTATCATCCTTATTATGAGAGGGAACTACATAACTGAACATACAGTAGGCCTAATTAAGTTAGTAAATAGTTTAGCACTGCTCACCAATAGTGGACTTCATATGTCTGGAATTGGAACTTACTATGAACGAGAGTGGAAAATGTGTTGGTGGAACTGGTCCATTAACTGGCCCATTAGCAAAAAAAACCTCACACTAACATCAGTTACTGTATAGTCGGTAAAGTATCAGCTTTCTCTCACCTACTTTTTTTTGTCGCTGAAGTGGTGATGTAAATGGGATGAGGTGTTTTGCACCCTGTGGCACTCTGTCTTCTGACTCACACCATGCTCCCATCTCTCATCACGCTCACCATCATATTGTTCTGGTTTACAGGTTTGAGCAATATTATCTTGTACTGTGTTATCTTACACTGTGCTGGTAGGCTAAATACAGAGTGAAACTGGTTTGAGGCAAAAAAAAAAAAACCCTTTATTGTTTTACTTTATTGTTTTACAGGACTTCTACTCGGTAAAGATGTCCATCAACATCCTGATCACCTTTTGTGCCAGACGGGTGTAAAAGTGAACATAACGTGTAGCCACAATATTCCATCTTATGATACAATCCTCTGGTACCAACAGAAAGAAGGAGACACAGCTTTGAAACTTATTGGCCGTATGTCCTACACAAAGGACTATATGGAAGACGACTGGGATGCCTCTTTCAAGGTGGTGGGAGATGGTGAAAAAGAATCAAATCTGATATTGAGCTCAAGTCAAGCTGCGTTCAGTGCTCAGTATTTCTGTGCAGCATATTACACACAGCATCACAAGTCCTCTGTCGGTGTGGCAAAAACTCTAGCTTGATAAAGGAAACTCCCACCAGTAAGAGGTGCTCAAGATGTCATGTAAACACTGGGTCTGTTCACTCACATTATTCAATGCTTTAATATATAGCCTACTTATGAGATCCCTCATTACACTGCTTACATGTCATCAAGTACATTCATCTCCCACATTACAATCTATTGCAACCTACATGCTTGACTGAGGGTAGAAACCAATTATGTGTAAGTAACTGTTGTCTATAGAATATTAGGTTTCAATCAACATGCTGTTTGAGTTGATGGAAATGGGAGTAATCACTATCACCAGCCACACCTTGTCACTCATGTGTATTATAGCACTAAACCTCATGTTGACAACTGAACTGCTATATGTGACAGAAAGACCATCCATTTTCTCTCACCACTGAAGTGACGTATTGAAGGGCGGAAGAAGTGTTTTTCATCCTGTCTCTCTCTGTGTCTTTATTTTCTGATCTCTCCCACAGCTCAGCCATGCTCCCATCTCTCATCACATCCACAGCCTTACTGTTCTCCTTTACAGGTTTGAACAATATTATCTTATACTATCCTGAAGAGAATCCGGCGGCCAACAACAACTGATGATTATTTTGTTGTTTTACAGGACTTCTACTCGGTAAAGATGTCCATCAACATCCTGATCAGCTCTTGTGCCAGACGGGTGTAAAAGTGAACATAACGTGTAGCCATAGAATTCCATCTTACAATACAATCCTCTGGTACCAACAGAAAGAAGGAGACACAGCTATGAAACTTATTGGCCGTGTTTACTACAAAACGGAGTATATGGAAGACGACTGGGACGCCTCTTTCAAGGTGGAGGGAGATGGTGAAAAAGAATCAAATCTATTATTGAGCTCAAGTCAAGCTGCGTTCAGTGCTCAGTATTTCTGTGCAGCATATTACACACAGCATCACAAGTCCTCTTTCGGTGTGGCAAAAACTCCAGCTTGATAAAAGAAACCCTTGTGGTTTTACGCTGCTTTGATGATGCGGTTCAAGGCTTTAACACAGCTGTATCATTCTATAATACATTAAACACATACCGTTATAAACACTCCTACCAGTAAGAGGTGCTCAAGATTTCATGTAAACACTGGGTCTGTTCACTCACGTTATTCAATGCTTTAATCTATTGCCTACTTATGAGATCCCTCATTACACTGTTTAAATGTCATCACCCACATTACAATCTACCTACACGCATGACTGAGGTTAGAAAGCAATGGCGTGTAACTGTTCTCTACAATGTTAGGTTTCAATCAACATACTGTTTGAGTTGGTGGAAATGGGAGTAATCACTGTCACTAGCCACACCTTGTCATTCATGTCATGTTGACAACTGCTATAGGTGACAGAAAGAGCATCCATTTTCTCTCACCTTATTTTCAATGAAGTGACGTATTGAAGGGGGGACGAGGTGCATTGCATCTTGTCTCTCTCTGTGCCTTAATTTTCTGATCTCTTATACAGCTCAGTCATGCTCCCATCTCTCATCACATCCACAGCCTTACTGTTCTCGTTTACAGGTTTGAACAATATTATATTATACTGTCCTGAAGAGAAACCTAATGGAGGCCATCGGCAACTAACAATTATTTTATTGTTTTACAGGACTTCTACTTGGTAAAGATGTCCATCAACATCCTGATCAGCTCTTGTGCCAGACGGGTGTAAAAGTGAACATAACGTGTAGCCATAGAATTCCATCTTACGATACAATACTCTGGTACCAACAGACGGAAGGAGACACAGCTATGAAACTTATTGGCCGTATGTCCTACACAAATGACTATATGGAAGACGACTGGGCAGCCTCTTTCAAGGTGGAGGGAGATGGTGAAAAAGAATCAAATCTGATATTGAGCTCAAGTCAAGCTGCGTTCAGTGCTCAGTATTTCTGTGCAGCTTATATGTATGCACAGTAGTACAAGTCCTCATGCCGTGTGACAAAAACTCTAGCTGCATAAAGGAAACGCATGTGGTCGTATGTTGTTCTGATCACGTTGCGGTTCAAGGTGGTAAACCACAGCTGACTTAATTATGCCTGTTTTATTCTATTTAGCCTACATAGGCTGCATTACACACACAACACGCACGCACGCACGCAAGCACACACACACACACACACACACACACACACACACACACACACACACACAGAGAGTTTAAGATTATTCTTTTGCAGTAACACACTAAGACATATGAACAACTGTTTGCATAATCTATTTCAATGTAGGCCTACTTTCAAATCGATTCAAATGATTTCAAGCTGGGAAATGTTCCTCTGAGCCTGTAGTATACGTAATGTTTCCTCCTCTTTCTGACAGATCTCTTCCCCTCCCGTGATTAGCAGGCACTCTACTGTCATGCTGTGGCCTAACAACATGGCTAATGCCCTCTTTATCCTGCTGGCTGTGCTATCCCTTTGGGAGACAGGTTTTTATTTCATATATCTTATTTACAATATAATATAATATAATATAATATAATATATAAAATAATATCATAATATACAGTAATTACTGAGTAGGCCCTTATTTACAGATATTTTTTTCTTTTTAAACATACAATTTCAGGGGGGGTCTCTACAGCATTTGCCAACAACCTCCAGGTTTATCAGGAACCCCGCCATGCTTTCAAGAAAGCCGGCGAGAGCATTCACCTCACCTGCAGTCATAAAAATCCCAATTACGAAATATTACTGTGGTATCAGCAGCTGCCTTCAGACACAGCTCTCAATCTGGTCGGATTTGTACGTTTTAAATTGTCAACGATGGAAATGGCCGGAGAGAACTTTAATATAAGTGGTGACGGGGAGAAGGAGTCTGTGTTGCGTCTAGCCAGGCTCACTCAGGCGCAGTCGGCTGTGTACCTCTGCGCTGCCAGTGATACACAGTGCAGCTGTTTCCTCCACCCCTCTACAGAAACTTCAAAGACGTGAACTCTACCATACCAGAAATATGGAAACTGAATAGCAATGTAAATAAAATAATTGAAACTGAATGAGGTGTCATCAAGTGAAGAGAAAATCCGAAGTGCTCAGGGAATTGTTCATAAAAATCTTGAAGGTGCTCTTTGGTGTTGGGGAGAAAACAATACCTTGTCAAAAAAGGGAGTGCAAGGCACTCTTCTTGTGGAAAAAATATTAAAAAGCCTTTATTGAAACATGGCTAATAAGTTTAAAAACATGGGAACAGAGACCCACGCGTTTCGGCGCAAGCCTTCTTCAGGGTGAATGAGGTGTGTGTGTGTGTGTGTGTGTGTGTGTGTGTGTGTGTGTGTGTGTGTGTGTGTGTGTGTGTGTGTGTGTGTGTGTGCGCGTGTGTGTGTGTGTGTGTGTGTGTGTGTGTGTGTGTGTGTTACAATAGTCTAATGATGCGAATTCCCTAATTCATGTTTTTTTTTGAGCTGGAAGGCCAACGTATATAAAAAGAAAATAAATAATGACTGGAATAGTTTCAAAACTGGGCCATGAATCTACAATCCATGACAGTTTAACATTATTGATGGAATTATGGAAATAAAGCAACTTTTTCATGCTATTCTTATAAAAAGGCCTGGAGCTGTATGTTTGAATCTAAGTGTTTGCATTTAAGAAGTAGTAGATGTTGTATCCGTAAGATACCAGGCAGGCAGGGAGTGTTCTGGTCTTAGGGACCATTCAGTAATTCATCTCTTGATTTGTATGTTTTTTCTTGGGTAATTTAACAGTGTCTCAAGAGTTCAGATGCAAAACCCCCTAACTCCATTTCTGAAGATCTGCACTTCTATATTTTTAGAGAATCCCGTTGTTGGTTTGGTTTACATTCATGTACTTGATAATACATATAAATAGTTATATTACATAAATAAAATAAAAAATATGCAATTTTGATAGCTTTGTATTAAATAAAAATGAATTAAGATTATTTTCTGAAATGGCACTTGGGGGGTTTTGCATCTGAACTCTTCGTATGTTAACGCCATCTACTGGCCAGTTTAATGAAACTTCTCATCTCTCGTGTCAGTGCTCGCCCACTTCTCGTCTGGAACGAGATTTCGGTTAGTAAACAAAACTTCAGTTGAAATGGCAAGCTGTTCCTTGCTCAGTGAATTGAATAACTTTAGGCTAATGTTAAATATAAACTCTTCAGTTATGATTCCCACACGGGGGCAATGTCGGTAAGTTAAATTTAGTCTTACAAACGTATGTGTTTTATGGTCAATGTTTTTCCGGAAGATTATTAGAGATGTGTTGAAACAAGAGGAGCGATACTGCTGCTAGCCTGTACAGAGGATTGGTTAGCTTCCCGTGACGGCAACGTTCATTATTTTCAATAGAAAATTATATGTGATTAATGAGTTTAATACAGAGATTGATGTGTGTGTATAGATGTTTATCTATAACATATTTAGAAAGACTATTTTGCTAATAGGTGTTCCTTTTCTGTTTAGTTTTACAGCATAAATATTACCCGGTGACACGAGTAATAAAGGAGAGGAGAAAATACAGATGATCGGTGGGATGTTTCTTTATTGTTTTCCTTTCCTGGCTGTTTATACGCACTGGATAGCTGAACATGCAAACGTTTAGTGAGGCCAGTACATTATTATTATTATTATTATTCATACTATTACAGAACCTAGAGAATATTTGGTGCAGGCCCACCCCATGAGCCAATACAAATAGAATTCCATTGTTTGGGGCAACAATAGAAGCTGCGATATGATCCATGACACCCTCTGTGATGTCAGCTATGACATGATAGAATGTTCTGTGGATGTGATTAAAATTGTCAAAGTGTATGCCATTCACTTATTTGTTAATGATGGAGGCATAGCCTTTTTTACAATGAGGAGATTGGCTGTGTGGTTAATGCAGCAATTTTCTTCCACACTATGAAGAAAGGTCAGTTAATTTATGTAGTATTTAATTTTCTATTTAATATTTTTTGCATAGACATGTGTTAGCTGTTGAGATAAACTGTGTCGATCTAATTGACAAGTAGGCTACTATCAAGTGCATTAAGGTCTTTATTAAATCAAATCAGAAATCAAAATGTCTGCCTACTTTATAGAACTTACCACAGGCCTTCTCAATGTCCATTTACTTTAGTAGTATAGCCTAACAGTATAGCCTAATGTAAATGTAGGCTTTAAATTAGCCTAATGTAATTATATCAATGTAAATAGCCTCTATAATATATAATGTAAAAATGTAATGTGTCACTAACACTTCTTTGGTCAACAAGTCAACACAAACAAAGAGTGTGTGGCATGGTTGGGTGGTTGGTGTGTGTGTGTGTGTGTGTGTGTGTGTGTGTGTGTGTGTGTGTGTGTGTGTGTGTGTGTGTGTGTGTGTGTGTGTGTGTGTGTGTGATGTAGTTACTGTGTGTAATGTAGGAATATAATGCATCAATTATATAATGTAAATTATAATGTTGACAAAAGATGACTCATGGCTCAAAAAGTCACAGTGTCTTCTCAAATTGGGTGCTCTTGGATGAAGGGGGTCAGTCTAATAATTCAACAAAAAAGACTCATCGAGGCAACTCCCAAGTGAATAATGAGGAAGTGAATAAAAATTAAGTTATGGCTAAAGCATGATTAAAAGAGTAAACATGTTTAGACCAGACACCGTTGGAGGCTAGGATTTGGGGCATTGTTGCTGGGGTCAATTTCCTGATCCACTCACCATCATTTTTACATCATTATACTATATTCTCAGGCTCAAAAGATCCTTCCCAGAATCCGCCTGGACCTGCCTCAGGACTGGACCTGGCTGGATCACCTGGCTCATCCCTTCCATTTCCGGTGGAGGAGTATATCCTCAACCTCTCAGAGGAGTGAGTTGTGTTTAATTCCTGTAATTAGAATCAGAATCAGCTTTATTGACCCAGTATACATTTTTGTCTGCAGTCTTCAGTAGTTCTCATTACAAAACAGTGCAAAACAAAAGTAAACTCGAAATGCACTCAGAGAGTGCAGACCTCTGTCAAGGAAGCTGTTTGATAGAACATTTGACTATGTTACATCATATTTTTATGAAGCCGTTCTGCCTTCCTTTTGTGAAATTAAAAACTGGAACGTCAAAATTTGCCCTGTCCTGTAGTTCAATTTGCGGTCATGGTGAAGAATCTTTAAAAAAATTCTCATTCTGGTTCGTGATCTGGATCACCACCAAAATGTAATCACTTGTTCCTTTGGTCATTTCCAACAACTCCACAAAGTTTCATCCAAATCCGTTCATGACTTTTTGAGTTATCCTGCTGACAAACAGACAGACAAACAAACAAACAAACAGACAGACAGAGACAAACCCATGCGACTCAAAACGTAACCTCCTTGGAGGAGGTAAAAAGTTATGATGATGGCAAAAGTTAGTGTGAAAAGAAAACTATAAAGATATCTTTCTATAGTCACATGATTGCCATTGTACAGACTAGGGGTCGACAGATACAGGTTTTTCAATGGCCGATGTGATACCGATTTTTTTTCATCACCCTTGGCCGATACCCGATATTTGAGGCCGATATGGGTAAAAAAAAATTAAAAATGACAAATATTCCAGGTCTCAAGTGAAAAATAAACATTTATTTAACATTATTTAACATTATCAAATTGAGGTAGAACGTGTAACATTTAGACACCCACTCTAACAATGAAGTAATGTCTAAAAATCAAGTAATACAAAAAAAAGTGTCTTGGTGCTTTTAAAAAAGCCGAATAACATAAAATAATAATAAATAGTCCGTATCGGCCAAAACCACATGTGTATCGGACGATACTGATACACTTAAAATACGCAAATTTCTGCCGATATCCTTAGTACAGACACTCACCATTTCCCAATGTCAAGTGTTCTAGCCTTGGTATTGCGTGAAACACCTAGTAATTGGATGCTCTTTGGTGAACTCTGCAGAGTATCCAATCATTAAGCTTTTCACGCACTACCAAGGCTAGAACACTTGACATTGGGAAATGGTAATAGTTTGAGTCTTTTTACATAGGTTGCATCTGTTTAAATCTCTCAATCGTATGTTTTTTTCAATTCTAGGGAATGGAAGGCTTTCAGCAACATGTTAGAAACTCCTGTAAGTACAGCTGCATAAACAAATATGTTCAATATTTTCTTCAAACAGGTATGAAGTTATCTGTTTTTGCCTGTTTTTTTTTTTGTTTAAATCACATTTTTTGTTGACCCCCAGATGACAAGGAGCCAGTTTGTGGAGCTCTCGAAGACTGTCCTGAAGGTGTTTAGCCTGGGCTCATTTCGTCTGGTTCTGCCAACTTTGATCCACCGCGGATTTGATGAGCTGAAGAGCGACTCAGATACATCCTCAAGGTAAAATAATTTTAAAAAGAATAACTTGATAACACTTTATTTTAGGGATACATCTATTAGCACTAATACATACAATATTAATGCCTGTGTAAGTCACTTGTAAGGCATGTACTAAGCAAAATCAGACAGTTGTTAAGCATGTATTCACAAATGTCTTGTTCATGCCCAATTAGGGGTTTATTACTAATATGACCTTAGTAAGGGCCAGTAAGCCTATATTTCTATTTATTAGTAAGTAGTAAGTTGCAGAATACAATGTGTATAAGCTCCCGACACACTGTGTGAACAAACCCTGAACAGTGTGAAAACAGAGGTGGAATAAGGGTCCCTATTCTAAAGTGGTGCATTGCTCAGCCCAGATGGCTTAGGGCCCCTGCACTACCAAGGACCCCTCAGTACCTAGGGCCCCCACACCACACAGGCCCGCACTACCTAGCCCCCCTGATCAGCAAAGCGTAAGGGTATATTACATAATTATGTTTTGAGCAGTGGAGACATCTAGCATTCTCTTGTTCATATCAAGAGTTAAAGGGAACAGGAGCTTTTATATAGCAAGGACTGAACGTACACTAGTCAATGACGGTGGGTTGGTGAGATGTATTTTTTTCATGTACCATTGAGTTTATTTGTAAGAATCCCAAAATAAATGCAGAACATTAGAATAATAGTTTTGAAGCGAAACTAAACTATTATTTTGTGATAATTAAGTTAATGTTCGAGAACATTAGCTCCAAGAAGTGCAATGCATGATGGGTACGCAATCTAGGCCTACAGACAACCTACCCGGCTCTGCGTCTACCTACATCCTTAGCTCCTCCCCTCACTCGTGCAATTTAGTTTTTATCCAAACAATTTGCCATGTATGTTACAACAGAAATATTGCTGCATTGGCCATGCATTGCATTTCTGACAAAGGGTGTACCCATCATGCACTGCACTTCTTGGAGCTAAGTTTCTCAAACATTAACTTATTTATTATCACAAGGGAATACCTTCGTTTCGCTTCCAAACTATTACTCATCGTTATATTCTGCATTTATTGTAGGGTTTTTACAATTAAAACGAATTGGTGTATGAAAAAATTACATCTCACCACCCCACCGTCATTGAGAAGTTTACATCCAATCCTTGCTATATAATGCTTCATATTATCCTTTTCCATACTGAGTTTAAGAAGTGAGAACTATGTTTCTAATTAGACTGATGCATATTTGAATAAGTTCTTACACTTTGCGCCCCAAGGGGGCTGAGTGGGGTGGGGGGGCCCTAGGTAGTGTGGGGGCCCTAAGCCATGTGGAATGTGCAATGCTTCACTTTAGAATAGGGACCCTTATTCCACATCTGTTTTCACACTGTTCAGGATTTGTTCACACAGTGTACCAGGAGCTTATACACATTGTATTCTGGCCCTTACAGCTTACTCATAAATAGAAATCTAGGTCTACTAGGTCCTTACTAAGGTTATATTGGTAATAAATCCCTTATTGTGCATGAACAAGACATTTACGAATAAATGTCTAACAACTGTCTGATTTTGCTTAGTACATGCCTTACAAGTTACTTACACAGGCATTAATATTGTATGCATTAGTGCTAATAGATGTATCCCTAAAATTAAGTGTTACCTAACTTGATAACACTTTATTTTAGGGATACATCTATTAGCACTAATACATACAATATTAATGCCTGTGTAAGTCACTTGTAAGGCATGTACTAACTTCAATTCAGCTTCAATAGAATGCTATGAAACGTCCAGGAATATTCTCTAAGCTGGACATCTGGCAATTTTGTGTAAATGTCAACATTCTGAAACAAAAACTGCATATATGTAACATTCTACTTGCTTCTTGGTACAGAACGTGGTGTGGTGAAATATTCCCATATTTTGGCATCATTCCTGCTTAATGTACTTCTCACATGCCTGCTACTGTATGTATGGAGACGCACCTGTGCTAGATGAAAATTTTACCCATGTTAAAATGGCGGTGCTCCCGGCCAGGCCATGTCACGTGATTGTGACGGCATCCCGATTCCCGACTTAGAGAAAACTGGGGCTACAGCTACAGCAACTTCATGTACAATCTTGTTTTTTTAACACAGATAAAATACACAGTAAAAAAATGCAGTGAAAAAAATGCTGTGTTAATTCAACACTTAGAGAGTACTCCGAGACCAAATAGATGATGTTAAATCAAATCTTTAAGTGTTATATTACCACTGTATGTTCTTTTTGCTGTTTACGAAGCAGCTTTCTGGCATCTTCATCTGAATCTTGCCTGAAAAAGTTAACTCTCTGAAGTCAGCCACTGAAGACAAATCTAGTACAATCTTTTAAACTTTTGCCTGTTTGTTTTTTATGTCTGGTAATAGATCTGGTGAAAGTGGAAACTCATCGGAGGGTGTTTTAAGTGGATCCTCAAGGTAAACTAAACATAATAGATCAGAGAATGCCATGAACCTGTTGGTAGATCTTAATGATTTTGACCTGCTAAATCAGCATGGTGAAATGTCTTGAACCTTCTTGCCTGTTTCCTTGTTTGTAGTTATAGTTATGCCAGTGGAAGTGCCTGCGCGTCCTCATCTGCTACTGCTGATGGTCCGATGCTCTGGATGAAATGTGCCCTGGCAGCCTTCAGGAAGAGGGTGGCATGGCTTCTTCCCCGTCACTCGCCAGATGTTCACTCTTACATGTCTGACATTCACGCCGACAGCGACAAGCGTAGTGCCTGCCCTCGCTCCCGATCTGGAACCAGGACAGAGCCACGTCGTGGAATTCCATCCGTTCACGTAGAGGATTTCAGCCTGTTGCCAGATGTTCACTCTTACATGTCTGACATTCACGCCGACAGCGACAAGCGTAGTGCCTGCCCTCGCTCCCGATCTGGAACCAGGACAGAGCCACGTCGTGGAATTCCATCCGTTCACGTAGAGGATTTCAGCCTGTTGCCAGATGTTCACTCTTACATGTCTGACATTCACGCCGACAGCGACAAGCGTAGTGCCTGCCCTCGCTCCCGATCTGGAACCAGGACAGAGCCACGTCGTGGAATTGAATCCTTTCACGTAGAGGATTTCGGCCTGTTGCCAGATGTTCACTCTAACATGTCTGACATTCACGCCGACAGCGACAAACGTAGTGCCTGCCCTCGCTCCCGATCTGGAACCAGGACAGAGCCACGTCGTGGAATTGAATCCGTTCACGTAGAGGATTTCGGCCTGTTGCTAGACAGACTGTTTTCCAATGAGGCCATTGATCGAGTTGTCCAAGAACTTGTTGGTCAGGTGCAGGTTGCGACGCAAGACGGTGGTCCATCTGGTGTCCCAGCAACAGTGACAGTTCCTGAGGCGGTGTACGCTAACACCGAGCAGGCAATCAAGAACCTGCTCCGCCCGTATGTCACCCCGCTTGTGGTTTGCAATTCTCCAGGTACAACTGTCCCTAACATTGCAAGATTCACAGAACTGCTCCTTGCAGAATTGGAAAACTGTCATTCTGCTGCTGTGCTTGGAGCCGAAGACGATGTTAGAGCCTCAACGTCGCACAGCGTGGACCAAAGCTGTCAGTCCAGGACCGCCAGCTTGAAGACAGACACGGAGACCCAGGAGTCTTCAAGCCAGAACGGACGCCAGCGCATGTTTGGTCTGTTCAGCCAGCTGATGGTCCATCAGGTCATGGACAAGATGCATGAGGATTCAGCAGCGCAACAAGAGCAGGAGAGCGTAAGAGGGTCTTCCACCGCTGCATCCTTGCTTCTCGGTGACACTAAGGACTTCGGCTGCTTTGTCACTGTACTGCTGCTGAGGCTCCTGGCCAGAATGAGTGATGGATGCCCCCGCTGCGGCGCCAAGAGGCTGGACCAGGACCTGCTACAAAAGCTCATTGAGGATCTTCTGTTTGAGTCCACCAGTGAACCATGGTGCCCAAGCGTCGATGGTGACCTCAGCAACCAAACGATTCCGTCCATCTATAGGGCCATGGACGCAGTTTGGCTCAGACTGCTGAAGCACTTTGGCTCAGACGGCATCCTGTGGAGGGCCGTCGATACACAGGATACCTCATTTGACGCAACCTTATTGGCGGAAATACGAAAGGAACTGTTGACCCAGCGTAACGTCGAAGATCCTGCTGAACCGTCCACCCAAAGTGACTCGCCGTCCCTCAGCCCCGTGCCTGAACCGTCCACCCAAAGTGACTTGCCGTCCCTCAGCCCCGTGCCTGAGGTCACCTCTGGACAAACAGCTAGAAAAGCCAGAAGTAAACTCAAGGTATGAAAAATGAGCCAAGACAACACCACATATGACATTATTGGGTTTATATAGCTATGTATTTATTGTTTTAACATTATGAGCGTAAAAGGTAATGGACTTACATGCCTTTAAATGACAAGGTTTTCCCCTCTGGTCCTACGTAGATCTTTAAGATACGCAGCAGTGCAAAGATTGCACCAACTAAGGATGCTTCTGACAAGGGTAAGGGACCTTACGATTGTCATTACACGACTGTCTTGATTCCCCTTTGTTTTTGATTTTGAATTCTTATTCTCATTTCTTCGTCTCCCAAAGGGCTGGAGTCAGAGGCAACCGTCACTCGTGCCCTATCGGATGAGGGTATTGCTGCCGCACCTTCTGGTGACAGGAAGGAGCCGCGCAGACGGCCCTGGTACAAGAAGATCTTCCTCAGGCTCAGCTGTTTTGGAGGCCCAGCTGAGATCTGACCTGTCCAGCCCACCACCTATACCCTTACACCCCATCCTAACCCAAGCCTTCACCCCTACCCAACTCCCCAACTTGTTTACCATATCCACCCATCCTACCACACACACACACACACACACACACACATCACCTATGCCAGCCACATCACAAGGCTGCCCATCACCAGGAGCGGAGCTACAGGGGTGGCTAGGGGGGCATTTGACCCCCCTGAAATCTGATTGGCTACCCCAGGTGCTCCCCCAGAAAATGGACAGGAGCCCCGCCCACTCGCGTTACACGAGGCACATAGATCGCCTGCAAATCGCTATCGCGAGTGAAGAAACAGAGCCATACAGAGAACAGAGTTATGCGATTGCAGCACCGCCTTTCAGCGAGATAAGGTTGTTCCTAAAGCGGCTGTCTTCCCATAGACTCAACATAGAACCACCACATTAACAGCCAAAAATAAGGACTAACAAACTACACTGCGGGGTAATCACCATAAATATGTAAACTATCAACTGTCTCGGTGGTGATAATCACAACAGTTTTACCACCTGTGATGTTTAACTGAAGTTATTACTACGAACAGCAAGTCTTGTCATATTCCCTGCATTGCATCGCATTGCATTTGCTGTGTGCTACGCCCACTACTAGGAACCAACATTCGTAACGCTGAGCAGTACTGAGCAGCTAAAACAGCAAATTTTGCTAATGAGGAAGTCGGCCCTAGCAGACAGCGGAGATCGCCTGACTTTGTTCTCTGTATGGCTCTGTGAAGAAAGGATAACCATTTTTCCCACACACATTTCGATGCAAGTCTGTGTACACACCACCCTCGTGAATTTACAGTAGGCATATGGGGTACCATTCGAAAGCTTAGAATCCCCTCTGTCTAGTGGTATGCATGGCAACTCTCTGTCTTGTACGTCCAGAAGAAGAAAAGCCTTAGAGAAAAAAAAACTGCTTATTTCAGTCCAGATTCATTTCGTTTTCCTTTTGGAAAGTTAGCTGTCTGCCATTTAAGATTTTTCAGTACTAGGCCTATATATTGCTCTATTGCCCATGTGATAAATAAATAGATTCGTTTTTGGTGGTAAATGAAAGTAGCTTCATGATTAATTCATGTGAATTCAACTCAAACCTCATGTCTAAAGTCCAAATATTCACTGGCATAATACTAATTGCTGTGTTTGTGTTGGAATAGACTAGATGCTAATGAGTATTTTAAAAGAATGTCCTTACAGCACCTTCGATAGCATTGTTATATGTGTGAATTGTAGCAAGCTCTTAGAAGCATCGCCACATTACAGTGACTGGATTTTATGGAAGTAACTCTGAAATCTGAAGTCTGAGTTCAGACTTAAATTATTGATGGGAAATTTGAAATAACATAAAAACACAGATGGTAGAAAATAATTTGATTAACCCTCAGACACCTAAGCATTCATTTCCTTTCAACTTCAAAGTCTGATGCAGAAACATTCATGTTCATTTCTGAGAATTCTGTAGAAACGTTGACAATCTGCAATAATGGGCATCAGTGAAACACTTATCCTTATCATCTCACATCACTATATGATTCTCACATACATAAACACAGATAGCCTACAGGTGTACACACCTGTCAGTGTATTCCAATGGCGTAGCACCCAGGTATTAGCATTTTCCTTCCAAAAAAAGCAGCCCTTCATATCATACTTTTCTCAAAAACTTGTTTCCCACATTTCTGGCACATCTTTGGAGAAAAAAGAGTAGCCTACATATTAAATTATTACCTCTACAATGGTTAAAATGTATTCAGAAAAGACAGAAAGCAGTTAATAAAAATGGCCATGTTTTACTTGAAATGTGATATTTTCTATATTAATACTATTTTCTATCCGGAAATGTGTGGTGTTGGGATATGTCATTTGAGTTAGGTTCAGTCAATGTAAGGCACATAGCTCTTTGTAAATCTTGCCATTTGCAATGCAATGGGTTTCTGAGGGTCAAATCACAAAAAAACATCACAAATCACCAAAAGACATAAATTGTGACTGATTACTCTTTGACATAATCGGAGACCTAAAACTTAAGGGTGCAGTTATAGGGTGCACTTTAGAAGTGACAGTACCTTACAGCAGGTGTTAGGGTTGCCAAATGTGACCAATGATTACCAACCCAAAAATACTCATAAGAATGCCTTAAAACTAAAATCCTGCCAGATTTACACAGAAGTCTTGATTTATATGACCACAAATTTACAGAATACCTGCCCAAAGCCCTTCTTTAACCCATAGATGACAATCGGAAACCGCTCAATCTGGTAACACTCACAGGTGTCATAAGAACCCGGGAATATCATTCTCTTTAGGCCTATCTATTCTATAGTGTTTGAGTGTTTTTTTCTTTGTGTAAGAGTATGCCCCTGTGAAATTCATGTGGCTACCCCATTCAGGCCCGTTTCTAAGATTTTGGGGGCCCTAGGCAAAGGGGTTGTCGGGGCCCTAGGCTATTTTTTGTTCGGGGTCACCTGATGGGGCAGCCACGGCACAAAAAATTCTGTTTCGGATGGGCCAGACCATTTTTGGATGACACTTGTCATACAGCCTACCATTACAACATAATGTCACAGAATCCATGGAAACCTAGGAACAAACAAGTCACCTTACAGACAGTGTTGTGGCTAGGGCAACACATGCATGAAGGGCAATGAATGCATAAAAAGCAAGCATATATGTGTACACCAGCATTTTCTGTGAGGAAATGCAATCTAGTTTTTATGATAACTAGTCCCTAGTTCATTTTATGAAACTTTATGAAGAAAGACCTGGGCAAATAAAGCCCATTCCATTCAGTAGGCTCATCATTTCTCATGAAGTAGGCCCTAGGCTAATTGAATGTTCAGTTGTTTAACCTCTCACATGAAAGTAGGCCTATATGGCCCAATCAGGGTTTTTTTTTTACCCTACCACGAAAATCATGATCATTGCACAAATAAAGAATGGTCTAATCTTTCCAATCACTTTTAAAATCTAACCGAGGGTGCTCCATTTGTGAAAAATATTGACTCATAAAACAATAGGCCTACAGTCCAGAAACTCAAGGCTGAGAAACGAATGAGCAGGCACAGTGGGGGTTTGGGGGGATGTGATATTGGTAAGCAAGAATTAGCCTATGTAACCAAGCCAATGGGGGTCTCCCCGACGAGATTTTTTTTCGTATTGCATCCATCACGCACTTGACAATACAATCCAAATGTTGCCTAATATCGCAGCAAACACGACTAGGCTACTGTAGCGACCAAGGATCACTGAACAAGTTAACAACCACCTGCGTTACTCCGTGGTTGACAACGGTGTCAATTATAGGGGACCAATATCCCGGTGCCCTTAGGGACTGTTCGTAATTTACCGGGGGGGGGAGGGCTGGTGCGTAGGGGGGGGAGGGCCATGATGAAAAAAAACGAGGTGGAGGGGAGGGCCATGGCAAAAAAAAATCGGAGTTAGGGGGAGGGCCATGGAAAAAAAACCGAATTTATTTTATTTTATTTTTATTTATTTATTTTAAACAATAATAAAACATGTTCTGAAACGCATCGCTTTGCGATGCAAGGTCCCGGTGCATACTATAGCACTGAAGCGTGTATCTGTAGTCAAAAAACTATCAGGTGCAGCTACTGTAGATTGCCCGCGCTGACTCTCTTTCACTGTAGGATTGCTAGTGCTACGGAGGAACATTGAGCATCATAGGAAATGCCCGTGAGCAAATATCAAACTAGCTGAGGTGAACTATAACAGTTTGGGAAGTTTTGACAACGAATTGGATGGGCATTTCCAGAGGAATTTTGGAGAGGTGTTGTAGTCAACTGGTGGTCACAGCCTCTGGTAAGTCATGATTTTATTTATTGGCACCGCCGTGTGCTTTACATTTGTGTTCAAAGAACTTAAAGACCAGACGGGAAAGAACAGTACCTAGGCCTAGACGTACTTTGGTAGAACGGTGCAGTGACGCGAGCTTGTTTTGTTTAGCTTGTGGTGTCAAGGTAGTAATAAAAGTGGTATTAACGGCGATGTGTTGGCCATGCATCATAAGGTCTTGAAACCATTGGAGGAGCTAACTTGTTGTGAAGAGAAGTCTCACTTTGGTGAACAAAAACGGACCAACTAAGCAAGGAATTATGTACATTTAAAGCGTGAAGGGAATGTCACCAAAGTTGTGCATCGTGTCAGGTAAGAAGTGACTTTTGTTTCTTGCTGTGGAGATTGGATTCGTAGAAGAGTGTATTGGTATGCTAGGTCTTGCCTGTTGCTGGTGAAGTAGTGTAGCTTAGCCTCGGAGTTGGCTATGGGGTGAATCTGAAGGAGAGCACAGCCGATGGTGTCCCTGGCTTGTCTATCATCACAGTTGTCAAAGTTGAATTGCCGCGGTGTGTAGTGTGCTATTGTTGGTTTTGGAATGTTGTACTGGTTCTGTTTTGGCAATTTGTTCCTTTTGCCTCTTGCTGCTGATTTGACCACCGCACCACCTTTAATGCGTCTTAAATATGGCCTACGTTAAATGCAAACTAAAGGTGGCTTTCTCACTCTCCCTGTATCAATAGCCAGCAATGGCTCGAGCTGCTTTGGCGCTTAGCCTACTTCTTGCTCCGATCACATCCCGAACTCTTTGGCCGTCAGAGTGTAATTACATTCGGGAAGGTAGAGCTATGCCTGTGTGTGTGCGTGCGTGCTTTTATGCGCGGTCTGGGAGACAGGACAGGGGTCCTGATCGAGATGCACCTGATCCACAGTCGCAATTGCAAGAAAATCTAAATTATTTGAAAGCCCGGTCACCTCTCACGAGTGCATCGCATAGCCTAGTCAAAGCATTTCTTCTAATTTCACACATTGCACACTGCCCATGCTGAAGAGACAAACTGTCAAGGCAGCGCGATTTGCTCTTGAACACGCCCTCACCTTCACATCAGGTGCGCGTTTCACTTCCGCAAGAAGAACTTAATAATGTCAAAGTGAGATGTTAAAGAAAAAAAAAGTTAAATCTAGCCATCCTTGTTTAGGCTACATAAAACATGAGGAAGTTATTCAGATGTGATTCGCCATTCCTCACCCTAAAATTGATTAGAACGCAGGATTTTTTTTTTCACAGCACCCCCTGGTCAAAACCAGTTCCTGCGTCCCTGGCTTCGCTACTGTGCTGAACATGTAAAACCTTGTGAAAGGCGCTGCTTGTCGAGCAGGGAAATATTGAAGCTGCGGTGGGGAAACTCTCTCCACTTTGTAGTTTACAGTAGTAACAACTCAGACATTGGTATTGAAATGGAAGTTTTTATTATCATTATTATTATTATTATTATTATTATTATTATTATTATTATTATAAGTATTATTATTATTACTTAACACGTAAAAAAATAGTGAAGGCAATTTGTCTTGGTGACAGTGGAGTTTAAAGGCATCCCATGCAGCCGCAGAGGTAGATTCTAGCGGCTTCTCATAGGTATCCACTGATATCGATAGCACATAATAGTGCAGACAACCGCCCTTGCAGTAGGCTACTCTGACTGTTCTCATGATGGTTGTTCATCTACCAATTTTACTTTTTTTTTTTTACCTGTAGGGGGAGGGCCATGGGAAAACAAAATTGAAGTGGGGGGAGGGCCATGGGGAAAAAAATTGAGGTGGAGGGGGGGGCCATGATTTTTTTTTTTGACCGGACTTCCAGCGCACCAGCCCTCCCCCCCCCGGTAAATAACGTACAGTCCCTTACCTTGAGTTGTCTTGACCGCAGAATGTAGCCTATCCCAGAATGTATCCCAACCTCTGACTGTAGCCTAATCCACGCGTTTCCACAATCATGGTTCCAAATTCCAAGGTGTAATCCACATATAGTAATAGCAAGAAAGGCTATTGTGCTACAATTTAGCTATCCCACTCAACGCACTTGTGTGACTCGTGTTATCCGATAGGCATCACATTGTTCATTCGTTTCTTCTTGCGTTTGTCCACATCCAAAACAGTTCCGTGTCGGGAAAAGGCGCTGAACAATCGACGTTTGCCCAGTGCTTGTTACAGCACGTGGATTAATGCTTCACAGACGTTTTTGAAAACACACTGTAAAGTGTAAATGAAGCACCTTGCTGTCTGTGCGATGTCAACTGGCCTGGGACAGTTTGGTGGTTTGGCAGTACAGAGAGTAATGTGTCGTCTTCAAAATTAACTTGTATTATAAAAGCAACTGTCTTGAGCCAAAAATATAGAGCGTACTGTAGGCTAAACTGGCGTCTGCGCAACATCCAGTGAGAGATTATGTCGCTTGATTTCCAGTTTGTATTTGCGCTGGATTTTGACGCTTGAACCAATTGGAAGGGGGGCCCCCTCCAGCTGGGGGTACTTTGACTGACTAAATTGTCGTTGCGCTGTTTAGGCAATTGACATTTTCACGCTGTCGCTGATGCAAACCTATTGGGAGGGGGCCCCCTCGAGCAGGGGGTATTAGAGAGGCGCTGTTGCTTCCCTCGCAGCAGAGCCCTTCATACAGATGACAGTGCCTTATTGTAAAGCTATTTAAAATCGTCATTGCTGTTGGGTACATAACCTGTCGTCCTTGGGGGCCCCACCTACTCGGGGGCCCTAGGCAACTGCCTACATTGCTTACCTTAACGCAACAGGCCTGACCCCATTGCCCCCCCAATAATACATGTCTGGTTCCGCAACTGCCCATCACAGCCCATACAGAGCAAAACCATTTGTTTTGACTTCACTTTGGAAAGGCCTGTTAGGAAAAGGCCTTAACCCTCTATTGCATGAACAACCTTTTAAACATCATATATTTTTAGACTTGAAAGTGGTTAAATAATACAAATGTAAAAAAAAAAATTTTTGGGGGGGTAGTTGGTAATTTGTTGCCATATGGCAACAATGCGGGTTCGATGAACATGCTGAAATCAATTTTCTTTTAAAAACATGATCTTATTGAAGGAAATTGTAAACAATTGTAATATTATAATGTTACAATGTGCAATATAGTTTATTTGAAGTAAAATACATTTAGTTTTATTCATATTTTACCAGGAATAACTCAATGAGAGCCCTGCCCTATGTAACTCAATGGGAGCCCATTGGGAGCCCATTGGAATGCATGTATAGAAGGAGTGTCACTGTATGCATGTGAAAATTAATTTATTTGTTAATATTATATCATATAACTTGTGAATTGAGGTATACAAATAGCATAATATTAAGAAGGTTCATGTTTTCAAGTTAAAATTATATAATAAGTGCAAATAGAGCACTATGTAACTCAATGGGAGCCCATTGGGATGCATGTATAGAAGGAGTGTCACTGTATGCATGTTGTTGCCATATGGCAACAAATTAATTTTCGCCTTTTACAGAGAAAGTATAACTTTATATTTGGATTAAATGATGAAAAATGAAAGTTTACACATCCTAGATTAATGTTGAATTTTATTATGATGAAAATATGTCTTGAAGTTTGAAAACTAACTATGTAAAGATTCCCACTATGACGTGACCTTCATAGTGTGGCGCATCCACATGAAAGTGGTGGGAAAACAGGATTTCCTAATAAGGTAATGTCTTCAAACTGATAAATATTTCAAAATTAAAGTCCCATGTTCACTCTCAATGGGAAAAGTGGAGGATATTTGTTATACTCTATTTTAAAAACAAAAAAGAATTTGTTGCCATATGGCAACGCCAAGAAATAGAGGGTTAACCCACTCACCCATTGTGTCCCACACAAGTTTGCAGGAGTTGACGCAAACTGATTATAGCTATGAGTTTGGACCATTTTGTCCTGAGAGGCCATGCCCCTATGCATCGCAAATACACCCTACTTCAAGGATTATTTCTACCTGCTTTCTGTCCACAATCCCGAGGCACACCGTCAGAAGTGTCCAGAACACATCCTCAGAGCCAGGGGTGCCGACAGAGGGGGCCTGTATCTGCAGTATTGGGCTGGGGGGGCCCTTTCAGATGACGTTGTCCTGGGCCAAGCCAAAGCTGTCAGCGGCCCTGCTCAGAGCTTCTGAACCACTCTTTCATCATGCTTGAGTCCTGGACTGTGTGAATGTGCATAGCAACATTGCTTGGGAAGCCCACTCCATGAGCCAATAAAAATAGAATTCCATTGTTTAGGGCAACAATAGAAGCTGCGATATGATCCATGACACCCTCTGTGATGTCAGCTATGACATGATAGAATGTTCTGTGGATGTGATTAAAATTGTCAAAGTGTATGCCATTCACTTATTTGTTAATGATGGAGGCATAGCCTTTTTTACAATGAGGAGATTGGATGTGTGGTTAATGCAGCAATTTTCTTCCACACTATGAAGAAAGGTCAGTTAATTTATGTAGTATTTAATTTTCTATTTAATATTTTTTGCATAGACATGTGTTAGCTGTTGAGATAAACTGTGTCGATCTAATTGACAAGTAGGCTACTATCAAGTGCATTAAGGACTTTATTAAATCAAATCAGAAATCAAAATGTCTGCCTATTTTATAGAACTTACCACAGGCCTACTCAATGTCCATTTACTTTAAACAGTATAGCCTAATGTAAATGTAGGCTATAAATTAGCCTAATGTAATTATATCAATGTAAATAGCCTCTATAATATATAATATATAATGTAAAAATGTAATGTGTCACTAACACTTCTTTGGTCAACAAGTCAACACAAACAAAGAGTGTGTGGCGTGGTGTGTGTGTGTGTGTGTGTGTGTGTGTGTGTGTGTGTGTGTGTGTGTGTGTGTGTGTGTGTGTGTGTGTGTGTGTGTGTGTGTGTGTGATGTAGTTACTGTGTGTAATGTAGAAATATAATGCATCAATTATATAATGTAAATTATAATGTTGACAAAAGATGACTCGTAGCTCAAAAAGTCGCAGTGTCTTCTCAAATTGGGTGCTCTTGGATGAAGGGGGTCAGTCTAATAATTCAACAAAAAAGACTCATCCAGGCAACTCCCAAGTGAATAATGAGGAAGTGAATAAAAATTAAGTTATGGCTAAAGCATGATTAAAAGAGTAAACATGTTTAGACCAGACACCGTTGGAGGCTAGGATTTGGGGCATTGTTGCTGGGGTCAATTTCCTGATCCACTCACCATCATTTACATCATTATACTGTATTCTCAGGCTCAAAAGATCCTTCCCAGAATCCGCCTGGACCTGCCTCAGGACTGGACCTGGCTGGATCACCTGGCTCATCCCTTCCATTTCCGGTGGAGGAGTATATCCTCAACCTCTCAGAGGAGTGAGTTGTGTTTAATTCCTATAATTAGAATCAGAATCAGCTTTATTGACCCAGTATACATTTTTGTCTGCAGTCTTCAGTAGTTCTCATTACAAAACAGTGCAAAACAAAAGTAAACTCGAAATGCACTCAGAGAGTGCAGACCTCTGTCAAGGAAGCTGTTTGATAGAACATTTGACTATGTTACATCATATTTTTATGAAGCCGTTCTGCCTTCCTTTAGTGTAATTAAAAACTGGAACGTCAAAATTTGCCCTGTCCTGTAGTTCAATTTGCGGCAATGGTGAAGAATCTTTAAAAAAAAAATGGTTCCGGTTCGTGATCCGGATCACCACCAAAATGTAATCACTTGTTCCTTTGGTCATTTCCAACAACTCCACAAAGTTTCATCCAAAGTGTCATCCAAAGTTATCCTGCTGACAAACAGACAGACAAATAAACAAACAAACAGACAGACAGAGACAAACCCATGCGACTCAAAACGTAACCTCCTTGGAGGAGGTAAAAAGTTATGATGATGGCAAAAGTTAGTGTGAAAAGAAAACTATAAAGATATCTTTCTATAGTCACATGATTGCCATTGTACAGACTAGGGGTCGACCGATACAGGTTTTTCAATGGCCGATGTGATACCGATTTTTTTTCATCACCCTTGGCCGATACCCGATATTTGAGGCCGATATGAGTAAAAAAAAAAAAAAAAATGACAAATATTCCAGGTCTCAAGTGAAAAATAAACATTTATTTAACATTATTTAATATTATCAAATTGAGGTAGAACGTGTAACATTTAGACACCCACTCTAACAATGAAGTGATGTCTAAAAATCAAGTAATAAAAAAAAAAGTGTTTGGTGCTTTTAAAAAACCAGAATAACATAAAATAATAATAAATAGTCCGTATCGGCCAAAACCACATGTGTATCGGACGATACTGATACTCTTAAAATACGCACATTTCTGCCGATATCCTTAGTACAGACACTCACCATTTCCCAATGTCAAGTGTTCTAGCCTTGGTAGTGCGTGAAACACCTAGTAATTGGATGCTCTTTGGTGAACTCTGCAGAGTATCCAATCATTAAGCTTTTCACGCACTACCAAGGCTAGAACACTTGACATTGGGAAATGGTAATAGTTTGAATCTTTTTACATAGGTTGCATCTCTCAATCGTATGTTTTTTTCAATTCTAGGGAATGGAAGGCTTTCAGCAACATGTTAGAAACTCCTGTAAGTACAGCTGCATAAACAAATATGTTCAATGTTTTCTTCAAACAGGTATGAAGTTATCTGTTTTTGCCTGTTTTTTTTTTAGTTTAAATCACATTTTTTGTTGACCCCCAGATGACAAGGAGCCAGTTTGTGGAGCTCTCGAAGACTGTCCTGAAGGTGTTTAGCCTGGGCTCATTTCGTCTGGTTCTGCCAACTTTGATCCACCGCGGATTTGATGAGCTGAAGAGCGACTCAGATACATCCTCAAGGTAAAATAATTTAAAAAATAATAACTTGATAACACTTTATTTTAGGGATACATCTATTAGCACTAATACATACAATATTAATGCCTGTGTAAGTCACTTGTAAGGCATGTACTAAGCAAAATCAGACAGTTGTTAAGCATGTATTCACAAATGTCTTGTTCATGCCCAATTAGGGGTTTATTACTAATATGACCTTAGTAAGGGCCAGTAAGCCTATATTTCTATTTATTAGTAAGTAGTAAGTTGCAGAATACAATGTGTATAAGCTCCCGACACACTGTGTGAACAAACCCTGAACAGTGTGAAAACAGAGGTGGAATAAGGGTCCCTATTCTAAAGTGGTGCATTGCTCAGCCCAGATGGCTTAGGGCCCCTGCACTACCAAGGACCCCTCAGTACCTAGGGCCCCCACACCACACAGGCCCGCACTACCTAGCCCCCCTGATCAGCAAAGCGTAAGGATATATTAAATAACTATTTTTTGAGCAGTGGAGACATCTAGCATTCTCTTGTTCATATCAAGAGTTAAAGGGAACAGGAGCTTTTATATAGCAAGGACTGAACGTACACTAGTCAATGACGGTGGGTTGGTGAGATGTATTTTTTTCATGTACCATTGAGTTTATTTGTAAGAATCCCAAAATAAATGCAGAACATTAGAATAATAGTTTTGAAGCGAAACTAAACTATTATTTTGTGATAATTAAGTTAATGTTCGAGAACATTAGCTCCAAGAAGTGCAATGCATGATGGGTACGCAATCTAGGCCTACAGACAACCTACCCGGCTCTGCGTCTACCTACATCCTTAGCTCCTCCCCTCACTCGTGCAATTTAGTTTTTATCCAAACAATTTGCCATGTATGTTACAACAGAAATATTATCATTGCTGCATTGGCCATGCATTGCATTTCTGACAAAGGGTGTACCCATCATGCACTGCACTTCTTGGAGCTAAGTTTCTCAAACATTAACTTATTTATTATCACAAGGGAATACCTTCGTTTCGCTTCCAAACTATTACTCATCGTTATATTCTGCATTTATTGTAGGGTTTTTACAATTAAAACGAATTGGTGTATGAAAAAATTACATCTCACCACCCCACCGTCATTGAGAAGTTTACATCCAATCCTTGCTATATAATGCTTCATATTGTCATGCTGTGGGCTCCTTGACGTGGGTAAAGACTTAACACAACAAAAGTAAATAAAGTGTCCTTCAGCAAACTTTATAGAAGATCGGTGCAGCATACAAATGCAGAAGTATTAAACACTTTGTCTAAGGTATTGGCGGCTCAAGCTCTAGCTCAGACAGGAATTGGTCCTCTGTCCAAGCTAAATGAGCGACGAGCCACAACAATAATAAAACCAAAGACTAACTGATATCGAACGTCAACATTAGTTATAAAGCAGGGCTGCGGGAGGCAGCCAATCGGAACGCTGGAATTGTCTCGTAGGGGAAGAGAGGGGGGACAAACAGAGCGATTCTACACTATCCCCCTCCTTCAAGAGTACTGAGTCCCTTCAGTACAGGTTACTCGACTGGCATGTCTAGGAAACACATTCATAACATTTAACACAAGGTAATAATGAGGTTAAGTAATCTTCTAAAAATATTCAGAAAATACAATTAAGCAGTGGATAATTTCCTGTTAATTATCACGTAGCAAAACAGGAATCTCTTAAATTCAATGAATTACAGGTAAGTATCTGTATGAACAGTTTTTTTTTTTTTTTTTAAGGTAAGTAATTACGGTAAGCATCTCAGTTAAGCAAGGTCGCCACAGGTGACGAGTCTGGCAGGTCTGGTCCCCTCGGAGCACCCGCCCCAGGAGACGAGTCTGGCAGGTCTGGTCCCCTCGGAGCCTCCGCCACAGGTGACGAGTCTGGCAGGTCTGGTCCCCTCGGGGAACCCGCCACAGGTGACGAGTCTGGCAGGTCTGGTCCCCTCGGAGCACCCACCTCAGGAGACGAGTCTGGTAGGCCTGGCACCCTCGGAGCCTCCGCCACAGGTGACGAGTCTGGCAGGTCTGGTCCCCTCGGAGCACGCGCCCCAGGAGACGAGTCTGGCAGGTCTGGTCCCCTCGGAGCCTCCGCCACAGGTGACGAGTCTGGCAGGTCTGGTCCCCTCGGAGCACCCGCCTCAGGAGACGAGTCTGGTAGGCCTGGCACCCTCGGAGCCTCCGCCACAGGTGACGAGTCTGGCAGGTCTGGTCCCCTCGGAGCCTCCGTCACAGGTGACGAATCTGGCAGGTCTGGTCCCCTCGGAGCCTCCGTCACAGGTGACGAGTCTGGCAGGTCTGGTCCCCTCGGAGCATCCGCCTCAGGTGACGAGTCTGGTAAGTCTTGCCTCTGCTGTAGTACACGGCTCCTCTGACGTCCCACCCAGGCAGGGACAACTTCACTGGTGTACGGCTTGAGTCGGTCGTGATGCATGATCTGACTGCGTTTAGCACCTTGGATCTCGTAGGTGACTGGGCCACGGCGAGCTGAGATGATGAAGGGGCCTGTCCATGGTGCCTGGAGCTTGGGGCGTAGTCCTTCCCTTTTTGTGTCATCCTTCACGTACACCAGGTCGCCGACACTGTAAGATTGCTCTTGTGCTTGTACTTCGTATGTCTTCTGACGCTCCTGTGCAGTGACGAGATGTTCTCTCAGGTCTAGCTGGCCTGGCACCTGTGGAGTATCTACATCAGGTGAAGCGTCGGGCAGGTCTTGGTGCTGAACACCCGGCACTGGTGGGGCATCTACTTCTAGTGATGGGTCTGGCGAGTCTTGGCGCTGCTGTAGCACACGGCTCCTCTGACGTCCCACCCAGGCAGGAACGACTTCACTGGTGTACGGCTTGAGTCGGTTGTGATGCATTATCTTGCTGCGCTTAGCACCTTGGATCTCGTAGATGACGGGGCCACGTCGAGCTGAAATGATGAAGGGGCCTGTCCATGGTGCCTGGAGCTTAGGGCTTAGTCCTTTCTTCCTTGTGTCATCCTTCACGTACACCAGATCGCCGACACTGTAAGACTGTTCTTGTGCTCTTACATCGTATGTCCTCTTCTGACGTTCCTGTGCCGTGCGGAGATGTTTTCTCGCTGTCTGATGGGCCTCTTCAAGGTCTTCTTTGAGGTGGAAGAGGAAGTCGGCTACTCCCATCCGATCTGACTTGAACTCTGCAGTGCCTGACTGAATGTCGTGGGGTTGGTGGACGTCTCGGCCGAGCATGAGTTGGTTGGGTGTGAAGCCTGTGACTGCATGGCGGGAACTGCGGTAGGCGGAGGTAAGTAGTGGCAGGTGTTCGTCCCAATTTTTCTGATCTTTGTCCACATAGCACCTTATCATCTGAAGCAGAGTTCGGTTGAACCGTTCTACCTGACCATTAGAGGCGGGATGATAGGGGGTTGTTCTGGTCTTTGTGATCTGCAGAAGCTTGCATACACTAGAGAACAGGCAACTCTCGAAGTTACGGCCCTGGTCTGTGTGTAACTCGAGCGGAGAGCCAAAACGAGCAATGAATTCGTAGACCAGTTTCTTGGCTGTTGTTTCGGCCCCCTGGTCAGGAACAGCAAAGGCTTCAACCCACCTGGTGAATTGGTCAATTATGACGAGGATGTATTTGTTTCCTGAGCTGGATAAGGGAAAGGGTCCGAGGATGTCTAAGTGGAGACGGTCTAACGGTGCACCAGCTTGGTAACTTTGTAGTTGGGCTCGCTTTAGTGTTCCTGTCGCTTTGCTTCCCTTGCATTGGCACTTTTTCAGGAAGAGATGAACGTCTTCTCGCATCCCATGCCAATGGTAGCCTTGGCGCAGCCGTTCCAGAGTCTTCAATTCTCCCAGGTGTCCAGAGTGAGGGGGGTTGTGGCAAGCCTGTAGAACCTCTCTCTGCATGGACGATGGTACTAGCAGCAACAGTGTTGGGTCTTGGTCTTCTCTCTCCCAGCGATAGAAGAGAACTCCTTGGCGTCTCACAATCTGAGGCCAACATAGCCAGAATTTCCTCACTGCTGGGCTCTCGAGCATCACTTGGTCTTTAGTGGGAAGTGTGCTGGTGTCCTTCCACTGATGGAGAATGGAGATGATAGGATCAGCTTTCTGGAGTTGGGCAAGCTGGTCGTTGCTCACAGACTGCATCCAGTTGACTACTGGGGTGGTCGGTTGGGGTACTGGTGTCTGTTCTGGTGCTTGCAATTGATGATCATTACTGTCAGTCTCCATGCTGGGCTCCAGATATCTCACCGCCAGTGGTATGACATCATCAACATCTTCTTCGAACCTGGCCCACTGCTCGTGAAGTCTCTGGCAGTACTTGCAACCTTGGCATGGTAACTCTGACAGGTACTTCCCAGCTTGGTAGCAGTCACATCTGTCCATATCTCCAGTGCCTTGCCTTGACATGCCATCAGCGTTTGAGTGCTTGACGCCTGCTCTGTGCTCTATGCGGAAGTCGTATTGGCTCAACTCCTCCAGCCACCTGGCCAGTTGACCTTCAAGATACTTGAATCGGAAGAGCCAGGTGAGGCTGCCGTGATCTGTTCGTAACAGGAACTTCTTTCCTAGTAGGTAGTGACGGAACTGACGGGTAAAGCGCACCACGGCAAGAAGTTCACGTCTGGTGACGCAATATCTCTGCTGAGCTGGTGTAAGGTGACTGCTGCCATATGTCAGTACCCGCTCCTCTCCCCACTGGAGTTGTGACAGAACAGCTCCCACACTATGGTTGGATGCATCGGTATCGAGGATGTACTGGCCTTCTGCTATGGGGTATCCTAATACTGGGGCAGTTGTCAATCTTTCTTTGAGCTCTGTGAAAGCCTCTTGATGGTGTTCAGTCCACTGAAACACAGCTCCTTTCTTTAACAGGTTGTGGAGGGGACTTGCAATTTCAGCGAAAGATGAGACAAATTTGCGGTAGTAGTTGCATAGGCCAAGAAACGCTTGGAGTTCTTGAACGTTGCTGGGTGGCTCCCAGAGCTGTACGTCTCTGACCAGCGCTGGATTTGGACGGATTCCATCACCACTCACGATATGGCCCAAGAAGAGAACTTTTTCTTGAAGCAGGTGGCATTTCGAAGGCTTCAACTTCAGGCCATATTTGTGTAGGCGCTCAAAGACTTGTTCAAGACGGTCGAGGCTCTCTTCCACGCTCCTACCCAGGATGATGACGTCATCTAGGTAGATAAGCAACTTGTCCCATTGCAGCCCCCTAAGGACGAGCTCCATTGCCCTCTGGAAAGTACTTGGGGCGTTGCAAAGCCCAAAGGGCATGCGTGTGTACTCGTAGAGGCCCCATTTGGTGATGAATGCGGTCTTGTCACGGTCACGGCCATCCACTGCTATCTGCCAGTAGCCTGACTGCAGGTCCAGCGTAGAGAACAGAGAGGCTCCGCCAAGAACATCAAGGCACTCTTCTATCTTGGGGAGAGGGTACGCGTCTTTGATTGTCAGGCTATTCAGGCTGCGGTAATCCACACACCACCGCACTCCTCCATCTTTCTTGCGTACCAAAACAACCGGGGAAGCCCACTCTGATGATGATGGCGTGATGACACCCGCTCTGAGCATGTCCTGGAGATGGGCTTCTTCCTCACCTTGAAATCCAAGGGGGGTCCGTCTCACTCGCTGGCGCACAGGCTTGGCTAGACCGGTGTCGATCTTGTGTGTGACAGTGGAGAGGTAACCCAGATCAGAGTCACCTTTAGCGAACAGGGACTGGTAAGTCAGTAGCAGCTGGAGGAACTGTTGTTGTTGTTCTTCGTTCAGACTTTCGCTTGTGGCCTCCACCAGGCAATGGAGATGCTCGGGCAGGTCGGCGACCGTTGCCACTCTTCCGATCGCCAGGGGTGGCGCATCGACTACTTCACTCTCACCATCAGTCGCAGCTTTCTTCTCCCACAGGCTTTTCGGTTCATCCGGGTAGGCCTCCACTAAGAGTCCGAGGCACACTCCTTTTAACAAGGCTGCTTTGCTGGTCGAGAAGTTGCATAATCTGACCGGCACTTGCTTCTCCATCGTGGTAGCCACACTTCCAGATGCTACTGCTTCTGTGATGTTCAAGGGCTCTAGCACTGCTGGGACACCAGGCCTGGGGTTCTCGACTTCTCCCCACACGACGCATTCTGAAGTTGCTGGTATAGTGGTGGCTTCTCTCAAGATCACTCTGGCCACGCTGTAGTCTGCTGCATCTCCTCCCACTATTTTTGAAGGCACGAGCTCATTTCCAATGAAGACTTTCCCGCGGGTGTGGATGACGACATCGTGAGCTTTCATCAGATCCAGGCCGAGGAGGACAGAGTCACGTATGGGAGCTACATGTACAGGCCAGGTTATTGTTTTGGATGCAATTTTTAAGGTCACAGACAGGCCCCGCTTCGCCTTCATGCCATCTCCAACACCTGCATTTAGAAGGTAGGTTTTACAGAGGTTCGTGGGCTGCTCTTCTGAAAAGTTTTGGTACAGCTCTTCTGAAATTACTGTTGTCTGGGCTCCAGTATCCACCACGGCCTCTGTTGCAATGCCATTCACAGTGATTGGAATCTGAAGGCTCTCACCCTTGCTTTTAGCACAGCTCAGTTTCAACCCTCGTTCCTGGTGACTTGGCAATGGTGCGCTGTTGGACTGAGTATGATGGTCAGAATGTTTGTCACTACGGCCGCGAGCAGGCGATGAGCTTCGTGACTTTGTGCAGTCCCTCTGTAAATGTCCCTGTTCGCCACACTGGAAACACGGACCAGGGACACCACGACTTGGGCTTGGTGACCGGGAACGCGATTGGCCTGACTGCAAATGATGTCTGTGATATTGCACTGGGGATCTGGCTCTCTGCTGCTCAGCGAGTGTGGACTGCAGGCTTCCCAGTTGCAGCTGTATATTTGCCACTGCCTTTGTGAGGGTCTTCATTTCTTCTTTAAATGCATTAAACTGATCAGTGGTCACGTACTGAGGTGTCTGTACTCTGCGTGAAGAAGCAGTGAAATCTTCACCAGTAACAAAATCTTCATCAGCCCAAGAAATGCGCCTTGCTCTGTTTTTAATTTCGGTATCACGGCCCACAGTCACCTTGAAGTTATGTTCATGGGCTTCCACGCTCTTCTGTGCCTCCGCTAGAGAGCTTGGGTCTCGGTTCATAACTTCGTAGGCCACCTTTTGATTTCTCAACCCTTTCAGGAAGGCATCTGTTGCTAGCTGATCTTGTAGAAGGAGGTCTACTCCGGGGTATGCGATTGTGACAAGTCGCTGCACTTCCTCTGCAAACTCAGCGGTCGTCTCTTTCCCTTGGCGAAGTTCGCTCAACTTTCTCCTTACTGTAGTAGGGGGGTCTTTTTGTCCGAAGCGCTGAGTAAGTTGCTCTGTCAAGAGGACATAATCCTCCCTTATGCGTTCTGGCAGTGAGCAGACATACCTAATTGCAGAGCCTCTTAGACATTCTAGCAGCCTATCTACTCGTTCAGGGGCAGTCCATCCGAATTTCCTGGCCATGCGCTCAAAAGGTAACAAAAAAGCATCCCAGTCCTCTTTACCATCATATATAGACAGTTTAGGTCTGCGTACATCTTGCACTGATTGTTGGCCACTCTGAGCTAAGCTATTAGGTCTTTGCCCCTCTTGGTAGGGAATTGCGTGTTGGCCTTCACGCTCAGAGCTTCTGGCATCTCTGCGCCTAACAACAGGGTCAGGGTTGGGGTTACGCCTAGTTGGCATTGAGCTGTGACTGTGCGCCCGCTGGTTGATGACGTCCAGCTCAGCTGTAAAAGGGCTACTGACATTTCTATTTGTTCTTGTTGGCATTTCCCAAGGAATAGAGGGGACACCACCTGACCCAGGAACATGTAATGTGGGGCGCTGTGCAACATCTTCATCACTTACAGTGGGATTACTGACTGAGGGTAATGTTTGTTGATTTATGTGTGTTAGGACGGGAGCCAGCATCATTTGCAGTTGTTTAGTTTGTTCCTGTTGACTGTGAAGGAACGTTTGAAGCCACTGTGGGGCATTATCTGCCTGTGCAGGCTCTCCTGTGGCACCTCGCGGTTCATCTGTCATATTTCAATGTTTACGTGTCCTCTTCTATTTATTTATTTATTTAATGCAGGCGCATTGGAGCCAACAGTTTAATTTGTCAGTTGTAGGGTTTGGGCGCAGCCGGGAATATGTCGTTTAGCTTGCTGGGGATTTGTTGACAGAGATTTCCGATACAGAATTATTAAGGCTTTCTTTTACTTCTCCTGGGCATTGGGTTTCCACAAATGTCGCAAAAGCAGTCGTCAATTCAATTGTGAAGCCGTTTGGGTGGTACAGACTTTAGATTGCCATTAATTATTATTATTGAGGTTACGGTAGTTCGTTGGATGGCTTTAGCGGCTTGCGAGTGGTTGCTATGGATGGTGTTTCTTGTTAGCCTAGCAACAGGCGGCAATTTTGACAGCTACGGTTTGCCGGTTTCACATAAAACTCGTCAGCATTAAACTTTCCTCACTCATACAGTCTTTCCTTTTAACTCACGGACAGTTGATTTCGTTGGTTTCAACTCCGGACTTTGATGATCCCACTTTCTGACACCAGTTGTCGTGCTGTGGGCTCCTTGGCGTGGGTAAAGACTTCACACGACAAAAGTAAATGAAGTGTCCTTCGGCAAACTTTATAGAAGATCGATGCAGCATACAAATACAGTAATATTAAACACTTGTCTAAGGTATTGGCGGCTCAAGCTCTAGCTCAGACAGGAATTGGTCCTCTGTCCAAGCTAAATGAGCGACGAGCCACAACAATAATAAAACCAAAGACTAACTGATATCGAACGTCAACATTAGTTATAAAGCAGGGCTGCGGGAGGCAGCCAATCGGAACGCTGGAATTGTCTCGTAGGGGAAGAGAGGGGGGACAAACAGAGCGATTCTACAATATTATCCTTTTCCATACTGAGTTTAAGAAGTGAGAACAATGTTTCTAATTAGACTGATGCAGATTTGAATAAGTTCTTACACATTGCGCCCCAAGGGGGCTGAGTAGAGTGGGGGCCCTAGGTAGTGTGGGGGCCCTAAGCCATGTGGGATGAGCAATGCTTCACTTTAGAATAGGGACCCTTATTCCACATCTGTTTTCACACTGTTCAGGATTTGTTCACACAGTGTACCAGGAGCTTATACACATTGTATTCTGGCCCTTACAGCTTACTCATAAATAGAAATCTAGGTCTACTAGGTCCTTACTAAGGTTATATTGGTAATAAATCCCTTATTGTGCATGAACAAGACATTTACGAATAAATGTCTAACAACTGTCTGATTTTGCTTAGTACATGCCTTACAAGTTACTTACACAGGCATTAATATTGTATGCATTAGTGCTAATAGATGTATCCCTAAAATTAAGTGTTACCTAACTTGATAACACTTTATTTTAGGGATACATCTATTAGCACTAATACATACAATATTAATGCCTGTGTAAGTCACTTGTAAGGCATGTACTAACTTCAATTCAGCTTCAATAGAATGCTATGAAACGTCCAGGAATATTCTCTAAGCTGGACATCTGGCAATTTTGTGTAAATGTCAACATTCTGAAACAAAAACTGCATATATGTAACATTCTACTTGCTTCTTGGTACAGAACGTGGTGTGGTGAAATATTCCCATATTTTGGCATCATTCCTGCTTAATGTACTTCTCACATGCCTGCTATGTATGGAGACGCACCTGTGCTAGATGAAAATTTTACCCATGTTAAAATGGCGGTGCTCCCGGCCAGGCCATGTCACGTGATTGTGACGGCATCCCGATTCCCGACTTAGAGAAAACTGGGGCTACAGCTACAGCAACTTCATGTACAATCTTGTTTTTTTTAACACAGATAAAATACACAGTAAAAAAATGCAGTGAAAAAAATGCTGTGTTAATTCAACACTTAGAGAGTACTCCGAGACCAAATAGATGATGTTAAATCAAATCTTTAAGTGTTATATTACCACTGTATGTTCTTTTTGCTGTTTACGAAGCAGCTTTCTGGCATCTTCATCTGAATCTTGCCTGAAAAAGTTAACTCTCTGAAGTCAGCCACTGAAGACAAATCTAGTACAATCTTTTAAACTTTTGCCTGTTTGTTTGTTATGTCTGGTAATAGATCTGGTGAAAGTGGAAACTCATCGGAGGGTGTTTTAAGTGGATCCTCAAGGTAAACTAAACATAATAGATCAGAGAATGCCATGAACCTGTTGGTAGATCTTAATGATTTTGACCTGCTAAATCAGCATGGTGAAATGTCTTGAACCTTCTTGACTGTTTCCTTGTTTGTAGTTATAGTTATGCCAGTGGAAGTGCCTGCGCGTCCTCATCTGCTACTGCTGATGGTCCGATGCTCTGGATGAAATGTGCCCTGGCAGCCTTCAGGAAGAGGGTGGCATGGCTTCTTCCCCGTCACTCGCCAGATGTTCACTCTTACATGTCTGACATTCACGCCGACAGCGACAAGCGTAGTGCCTGCCCTCGCTCCCGATCTGGAACCAGGACAGAGCCACGTCGTGGAATTCCATCCGTTCACGTAGAGGATTTCAGCCTGTTGCCAGATGTTCACTCTTACATGTCTGACATTCACGCCGACAGCGACAAGCGTAGTGCCTGCCCTCGCTCCCGATCTGGAACCAGGACAGAGCCACGTCGTGGAATTCCATCCGTTCACGTAGAGGATTTCAGCCTGTTGCCAGATGTTCACTCTTACATGTCTGACATTCACGCCGACAGCGACAAGCGTAGTGCCTGCCCTCGCTCCCGATCTGGAACCAGGACAGAGCCACGTCGTGGAATTGAATCCTTTCACGTAGAGGATTTCGGCCTGTTGCCAGATGTTCACTCTAACATGTCTGACATTCACGCCGACAGCGACAAACGTAGTGCCTGCCCTCGCTCCCGATCTGGAACCAGGACAGAGCCACGTCGTGGAATTGAATCCGTTCACCTAGAGGATTTCGGCCTGTTGCTAGACAGACTGTTTTCCAATGAGGCCATTGATCGAGTTGTCCAAGAACTTGTTGGTCAGGTGCAGGCTGCGACGCAAGACGGTGGTCCATCTGGTGTCCCAGCAACAGTGACAGTTCCTGAGGCGGTGTACGCTAACACCGAGCAGGCAATCAAGAACCTGCTCCGCCCGTATGTCACCCCGCTTGTGGTTTGCAATTCTCCAGGTACAACTGTCCCTAACATTGCAAGATTCACAGAACTGCTCCTAGCAGAATTGGAAAACTGTCATTCTGCTGCTGTGCTTGGAGCTGAAGACGATGTTAGAGCCTCAACGTCGCACAGCGTGGACCAAAGCTGTCAGTCCAGGACCGCCAGCTTGAAGACAGACACGGAGACCCAGGAGTCTTCAAGCCAGAACGGACGCCAGCGCATGTTTGGTCTGTTCAGCCAGCTGATGGTCCATCAGGTCATGGACAAGATGCATGAGGATTCAGCAGCGCAACAAGAGCAGGAGAGCGTAAGAGGGTCTTCCACCGCTGCATCCTCGCTTCTCGGTGACACTAAGGACTTCGGCTGCTTTGTTACTGTACTGCTGCTGAGGCTCCTGGCCAGAATGAGTGATGGATGCCCCTGCTGCGGCGCCAAGAGGCTGGACCAGGACCTGCTACAAAAGCTCATTGAGGACCTTCTGTTTGAGTTCACCAGTGACCCATGGTGCCCAAGCTTCGATGGTGACCTCAGCAACCAAACGATTCCGTCCATCTATAGGGCCATGGACGCAGTTTGGCTCAGACTGCTGAAGCAGTTTGGCTCAGACGCCATCCTGTGGAGGGCCGTCGATACACAGGATAGCTCATTTGACGCAACCTTATTGGCGGAATTACGAAAGGAACTGTTGACCCAGCGTAACGTCGAAGATCCTGCTGAACCGTCCACCCAAAGTGACTCTCCGTCCCTCAGCCCCGTGCCTGAACCGTCCACCCAAAGTGACTTGCCGTCCCTCAGCCCCGTGCCTGAGGTCACCTCTGGACAAACAGCTAGAAAAGCCAGAAGTAAACTCAAGGTATGAAAAATGAGCCAAGACAACACCACATATGACATTATTGGGTTTATATAGCTATGTATTTATTGTTTTAACATTATGAGCGTAAAAGGTAATGGACTTACATGCCTTTAAATGACAAGGTTGTCCCCTCTGGTCCTACGTAGATCTTTAAGATACGCAGCAGTGCAAAGATTGCACCAACTAAGGATGCTTCTGACAAGGGTAAGGGACCTTACGATTGTCATTACACGACTGTCTTGATTCCCCTTTGTTTTTGATTTTGAATTCTTCTTCTCATTTCTTCGTCTCCCAAAGGGCTGGAGTCAGAGGCAACCGTCACTCGTGCCCTATCGGATGAGGGTATTGCTGCCGCACCTTCTGGTGACAGGAAGGAGCCGCGCAGACGGCCCTGGTACAAGAAGATCTTCCTCAGGCTCAGCTGTTTTGGAGGCCCAGCTGAGATCTGACCTGTCCAGCCCACCACCTATACCCTTACACCCCATCCTAACCCAAGCCTTCACCCCTACCCAACTCCCCAACTTGTTTACCATATCCACCCATCCTACCACACACACACACACACACACACACACACACACACACACACACACACACACACACACACACACACACACACACACACACACATCACCTATGCCAGCCACATCACAAGGCTGCCCATCACAGCCCATACAGAGCAAAACCATTTGTTTTGACTTCACTTTGGAAAGGCCTGTTAAGAAAAGGCCTTAACCCACTCACCCATTGTGTCCCACACAAGTTTGCAGGAGTTGACGCAAACTGATTATAGCTATGAGTTTGGACCATTTTGTCCTGAGAGGCCATGCCCCTATGCATCGCAAATACACCCTACTTCAAGGATTATTTCTACCTGCTTTCTGTCCACAATCCCGAGGCACACCATCAGAAGTGTCCAGAACACATCCTCAGAGCCAGGTGTGCCTGAGGGGGCCTGTATTGGGCTGGGGGGGCCCTTTCAGATGACGTTGTCCTGGGCCAAGCCAAAGCTGTCAGCGGCCCTGCTCAGAGCTTCTGAACCACTCTTTCATCATGCTTGAGTCCTGGACTGTGTGAATGTGCATAGCAACATTGCTTGGGAAGAGCGGTCCAACCAGGGAAGCTGATAGGGAGCAACAAACAGATCACTTGTCCTGTGCTCAGGGAGAAAGGGGAGGCTAAGAACTGGGTCCTCATGACATTGCATGTATTGGGTGGGGGGTCCCTTTTACATGACTTTGTCCTGGGTCCAGCCAAGAATGTCAGCAGGCCTGGGTCCAACAGCGCTGGTGACTGCTCTGCCCTGATGTGCTGTGCTGTGCCGAGTCGTTAGGAAATGGAACGGCCATTTAGGGTGCCAAGGACTGACTCCAGCTGCAGGTCACGATTGGGATGCATCATGCAGTCTAGTTGGTGGTGTGCAGGGGCACCACAATGTCAGGCTGTATTCTGTTGGCTGTACCTGCAGTCTGACCTTCACTGGGAAGTAGAGAATGTCCTCGGCCACCGGCAGCAGCGTTCTTTTGCATAGACGGAGAGACAGCGTAGGCACCAAAGTCGGGGGCTGCCAAACGTCCTTTGCATTCTCCAGAGTGATAGCTGTGATCCAGTCCATTGTGGCAGAGGCTTACACACACACACACACACACACCATCTCTCTCTCTCTCTCTCTCTCTCTCTCTCTCTCTCTCTCTCTCTCTCTCTCCCTATTTACTGTTATTCACAATAAAATGAGATATATTCTCACCACCCTTTTTGTTCAGTGTTGTTCATTGTAGATAACTGGTATGACAAGCATTGATCATCCATAAAGATGCACATTGGTCTCGTGAGGTAAATCAACACAGGGCCAGTGTGAGGGAAAGTTTTAAATTGGGGTGCCCAATTTCTTTCCCACGGTGTGCCAAGAAGTAATGTAAATATGGTGGGTATGCAGCAATCCAAAAAACAAACGCACATTGTATATTATGAAATGTGTCATGTTTTATATATCAGATGACAATTTGAATGTGCTGCATTTCAGGGATGGGCAACTGGAGGCCCGGGAGCCCGCCTCCTCACTCGGTGTGGCCCGTAGATAATACATAGTTTAACAAAAAATGAACAGATTTTTCCACTTGATTAATTTCACTAGTGAATCGATTCCTCACACCAAATCAGCAAAACTAGAAACATTGCCAAACCCAACATGGTTTGCTTTCAGTGAGCAGTTAGGCTAAGGATGCATTGAATGCAGTGTGGTTGGCCCACCCCAAGCTATGGAATGCACTCCAGCTGACAATTCGTCAATGTTCTACACTTTCTTCTTTTATATCCAATCAAAGACCCCCAGCATGTTTATCACAACACTCCACCAGCACTTCGACGTCCTTTAATTATTATTTAATTGTCATTTTATTTTATATACATATTAGGGTGCATCAAAAAAAACGCTTTTTCAGCCTATTGATCTGTCTGGGTGATAAAAGTGTTCCACTGCATGTACAAATAACACGTGCAAAATATTTTTGCAATCCATGGTGGTTTACAGGTCCAACGGAATATGAGCTGATATGAAGGAACTGTGGATTAACTGTGTCAGTCTTTGCCAATTCAGCGAAAGCCTCCCACCTAATAACTTGGACTGTTTTTTGTGATTTTGTTGAAATATTTTAACCTAAATATTTAAATGAAATAGAACCACTTTGACATATGTAAAATAACAGATTCCTAATTAACTATAATCATCAGTACCCCCCAAAATAATAGATATAAGTACTTCCGAGAAACTGGGAAATGTACATGCAGTGGAACACTTTTATCACCCAGACAGATCAATAGGCTGAAAAAGCGTTTTTTTGATGCACCCTAATACACATGTATTCTACTTTATCCTTGTATAAATATTTTTATTTTTATTTTTATTTTAATCAATCTCCTATTTTAGTTGTGATGTATAAATTCATTGATGCTTTGTTATTACTTTTTCAACTTTTATTACTGTAAACTGTTATTAATGTAAAGTGAACTTGGTGTCTTGAAATGCTCTTAAAATAAAATGTATTATTATTATTATCATTATGATTATGATTATGATTATGATTATTATTATTATTATTATTATTATTATTATTATTAGTGCCCCACACTTCACTCTTCAATATACCCTGTAGATTTCCATGCCACGTTTTGGTGTTAACTCACCAGTTTAATTCTAACTCAACAGAAATAAAACCCCACTCATTTTCAATGGGGTTTCATTTCTGGTGATTTAGAATTAAACTGGTGAGTTAGCGCCAAAACGTGGCATGGAAATCTACATGGTATATTGAAGAGTGAAGTGTGGGGCACCAGGTCAACAAACAAGAACAGCTGACAGCAAAGCATCAAGGATATCTGGGCTTCCATAACTCCCATGCACTGTTTTTGCCATTGACTTCTATGTTAAACGCATCATGGCCGTTATTAAGACAGAGTATTTAATGTGACCCGAATTTTGATGAAGAAAATTTTGATTTTATGTGCATGTGTGTGTGTGTGGGTGCATGTGGTTGCCAGGTTGGTGGGGGGAGTAATCAACCAGTGCTCTCCCCCATCCTCCTCCATGACTGAGGTACCCTGAGCATGGTACCGTCCCACCGCACTGCTCCCCATGGGGCGCCACTGAGGGCTGCCCCCTTGCACGGGTGAGGCATAAATGCAATTTCGTTGTGTGCAGTGTTCACTTGTGTGCTGTGGAGTGCTGTGTCACAATGACAATGGGAGTTGGAGTTTCCCAATGGCCTTTCACTTTTCACTTCTTTCATGTGTGTGTGTGGGTGCATGTGTGTGTGGGTGGCATTTCCCAAAAGACTGATAGAACTACATATCAAACCAAAGACAAAGGATATAATGACATGATAAAAAATGATTCACTTCTTTTCTGCTAACTGAACCACACCGATCTCCTCAGCTTGTACTTGGTCTCTGATTCTGACTCACACTTACAGCAGCTGCCAGTCTTGAACATGGCGCCACATCTCTTCATCCACCTGCTACCAATACCACTGTTAGTTAAAGGTGAACATGTTTTACAATGGCAATATTGCTTTTTAGTTGTATTGTTGTATTACATATCATAATTATGTAATGTCAACATCTTGTGCCTGTCATTCAACAGGAGAAGCTGAACAGAATCCTACCGAGCTGATAAAAATAAAAAGACCAGCGTGCACACATGAATGGCCAAAATGCAGGCTGTAACTTGATGGCTTGGTATAAGCAAGTGCTTGAAAAGTCTGGCCTTGAACTGATTGGATATGTGTTTCATGATTTAGTAACAACTGAGAAAAAATATGAAAACTATCTCACTATCATTGGGTATGGGAATTCACAAGTCGGTTGCTTTGTGGAATAGCAGCACTTCAGAGACTCCGCTCCGCGTCGGGGTCTAAAGATTCTCTCTGTCGTGCTGCTATTCCACGGTAGCGACCTTCTCGCCGAACGTTAACCCTTACATAATACATTAGCCTACACACAAACCGTTATAAACACTCCTACCAGTAAGACGTGCTCAAGATTTCATATAAACACTGCGTCTGTTCACTCACGATATTCAATGCTTTAATCTATTGCCTACTCATGAGATCCCTCATTAGGCTGTTTACATGCCATCACCCACATTACAATCTACCTACACGCATGACTGAGGTTAGAAAGCAATGGCGTGTAACTGTTCTCTACAATGTTAGGTTTCAATCAACATAATGTTTGAGTTGGTGGAAATGGGAGTAATCACTATCACCAGCCACACCTTGTCATTCATGTCATGTTGACAACTGCTATAGGTGACAGAAAGAGCATCCATTTTCTCTCGCCTTATTTTCAATGAAGTGACGTATTGAAGGGGGGACGAGGTGCATTGCATCTTGTCTCTCTCTGTGCCTTAATTTTCTGATCTCTCCCACAGCTCAGCCATGCTCCCATCTCTCATCACATCCACAGCCTTACTATTCTCTTTTACAGGTTTGAACAATATTATCTTATACTATCCTGAAGAGAAACCTGCTAGAGGCCATCGGCAACTAACAATTACTTTATTGTTTTACAGGACTTCTACTCGGTAAAGATGTCCATCAACATCCTGATCAGCTCTTGTGCCGGACGGGTGTAAAAGTGAACATAACGTGTAGCCATAGAATTCCATCTTATGATACAATCATCTGGTACCAACAGAAGGAAGGAGACACAGCTATGAAACTTATTGGCCGAATGTCCTACACAAAGGAGTATATGGAAGAAGACTGGGGAGCCTCTTTCAAGGTGGAGGGAGATGGTGAAAAAGAATCAAATCTGATATTGAGCTCAAGTCAAGCTGCGTTCAGTGCCCAGTATTTCTGTGCAGCTTATATTATGCACAGTAGTACAAGTCCTCATTCCGTGTGACAAAAACTCTATGTTGCTCTGATCACGTTGCGGTTCAAGGTGTTAAACCACAGCTGACTTAATTATGCCTGTTTTGTTCTTTTTACATAGGCTGCATTACACACACACACACACACACACACACACACACACACACACACACACACACACACACACTCACACACAGAGTTTAAGATTATTCTTTTGCAGTAACACACTAAGACACATGAACAACTGTTTGCATAATCTATTTCAATGTAGGCCTACTTTCAAATCGATTCAAATGATTTCAAGCTGGGAAATGTTCCTCTGAGCCTGTAGTATACGTAATGTTTCCTCCTCTTTCTGACAGATCTCTTCCCCTCCCGTGATTAGCAGGCACTCTACTGTCATGCTGTGGCCTAACAACATGGCTAATGCCCTCTTTATCCTGCTGGCTGTGCTATCCCTTTGGGAGACAGGTTTTTATTTCATATATCTTCTTTATAATATAATATAATATGATATGATATAATATAATATAATATAATATATAAAATAAAATAATATCATAATATACAGTAATTACTGAGTAGACCCTTATTTACAGATATTTTTTTCTTTTTAAACATAACATTTACAGCATACTCGACGACAAACTCCGGAGTCTAAGAATTCACAGTGGCCTTTGCAGCTGGATACTAGACTTCCTCTCAGCACGGATACAGGTGGTGAGAATGGGCTCCATCACATCATCCTCCTTGACCATCAGCACGGGAGCTCCGCAAGGTTGCGTTCTGAGCCCTCTCCTCTACTCTCTATATACGCATGACTGTGTGGCTATACACAACAACAACACCATCATCAAGTTTGCAGATGATACCACTGTTATCGGTTTAATCTCAAACAATGATGAAACAGCCTACAGGGAAGAAATAAACAACCTCATGGAGTGGTGTAGAGGAAACAACTTGTCTCTGAATGTGTCCAAGACAAAAGAATTAATAGTTGACTTCAGGAGGAAAGAACACCAGTTTGAAACCATTAACATCAACGGTGAGACAGTGGAGAGGGTGAGAGACTTTAAATTCCTTGGCGTTACCATCTCAGAGGACCTCACCTGGGACAGTCACACACAGCGCACTGTTAAAAAAAGCCAGCAACGTCTGTACCACCTCAGACGATTGAGGAAGTTTGGGATGAGACCCAAGATCCTGAGGTCGTTTTACAGAGGCACCATCGAGAGCATTCTGACAGGGACCATTACTGCATGGTATGGGAACTGCTCTCAAGCCAACAGGAGAGCTCTACAGAGGGTTGTGCGTACAGCTCAGAATATATGCGGCTGTGACTTACCCTCCATACTGGAACTATTTGAGGGAAGGAGCATCAGGAAGGCAAAGAAAATCTTGGCTGATCCTAGTCACCCCAACCATGGACTGTTTACTATGTTACCATCTGGGAAACGGTACAGAAGCCTGAAATCTCATACTACCAGACTCCAAAGTAGTTTCTTCCACCAAGCAATAAGATTACTGAATTCATGCTGAAGACAACAAGGCAACTCTTTTTTATTTTTATTTTTTTAAATCTTTTTGAGGACACAAGAAAAACACAACAATTTTTACTCTTTATAGGCTTCAAACCTATAATAAGACGTAATAAACTAATCTTGAATCTTGAATCTTGAATCTTGAATCATTCAGGGGGGGTCTCTACAGCATTTGCCAACAACCTCCAGGTTTATCAGGAACCCCGCCATGCTTTCAAGAAAGCCGGCGAGAGCATTCACCTCACCTGCAGTCATAAAAATCCCAATTACGAAATATTACGGTGGTATCAGCAGCTGCCTTCAGACACAGCTCTCATTCTGGTCGGATTTGTACGTTTTAAATTGCCAACGATGGAAATGGCTGGAGAGAACTTTAATATAAGTGGTGACGGGGAGAAGGAGTCTGTGTTGCGTCTAGCCAGGCTCACTCAGGCGCAGTCGGCTGTGTACCTCTGCGCTGCCAGTGATACACAGTGCAGCTGTTTCCTCCACCCCTCTACAGAAACTTCAAAGACGTGAACTCTACCATACCAGAAATATGGAAACTGAATAGCAATGTAAATAAAATAATTGAAACTGAATGAGGTGTCATCAAGTGAAGAGAAAATCCGAAGTGCTCAGGGAATTGTTCATAAAAATCTTGAAGGTGCTCTTTGGTGTTGGGGAAAAAACAATATCTTGTCAAAAAAGGGAGTGCAAGGCACTCTTCTTGTGGAAAAATATTAAAAAGCCTTTATTGAAACATGGCTAATAAAAAAACATGGGAACAGAGACCCACGCGTTTCGGCGCAAGCCTTCTTCAGGGTGAATGAGGTGTGCTCGTGTGTGTGTGTGTGTGTGTGTGTGTGTGTGTGTGTGTGTGTGTGTGTGTGTGTGTGTGTGTGTGTGTGTGTGTGTGTGTGTGTGTGTGTGTTTGTATGTGTGTTACAATAGTCTAATGATGCGAATTCCCTAATTCATGGGGTTTTTTTTAGCTGGAAGGCCAACGTATATAAAAAGAAAAAAAATAATGACTGGAATAGTTTCAAAACTGGGCCATGAATCTACAATCCATGACAGTTTAACATTATTGATGGAATTATGGAAATAAAGCAACTTTTTCATGCTATTCTTATAAAAAGGCCTGGAGCTGTATGTTTGAATCTAAGTGTTTGCATTTAAGAAGTAGTAGATGTTGTATCCGTAAGATACCAGGCAGGCAGGGAGTGTTCTGGTCTTAGGGACCATTCAGTAATTCATCTCTTGATTTGTATGTTTTTTCTTGGGTAATTTAACAGTGTCTCAAGAGTTCAGATGCAAAACCCCCTAACTCCATTTCTGAAGACCTGCACTTCTATATTTTTAGAGAATCCAGTTGTTGGTTTGGTTTACATTCATGTACTTGATAATACATATAAATAGTTATATTACATAAATAAAATAAAAAATATGCAATTTTTATAGCTTTGTATTAAATAAAAATGAATTAAGATTATTTTCTGAAATGGCACTTAGGGGGTTTTGCATCTGAACTCTTCGTATGTTAACGCCATCTACTGGCCAGTTTAATGAAACTTCTCATCTCTCGTGTCACTGCTCGCCCACTTCTCGTCTGGAACGAGATTTCGGTTAGTAAACAAAACTTCAGTTGAAACGGCAAGCTGTTCCTTGCTCAGTGAATTGAATAACTTTAATGTTAAATATAAACTCTTCAGTTATGATTCCCACAAGGGGGCAATGTCGGTAAGTTAAATTTAGTCTTACAAACGTATGTGTTTTATGGTCAATGTTTTTCCGGAAGATTATTAGAGATGTGTTGAAACAAGAGGAGCGATACTGCTGCTAGCCTGTACAGAGGATTGGTTAGCTTCCCGTGACGGCAACGTTCATTATTTTCAATAGAAAATTATATGTGATTAATGAGTTTAATACAGAGATTGATGTGTGTGTATAGATGTTTATCTATAACATATTTAGAAAGACTATTTTGCTAATAGGTGTTCCTTTTCTGTTTAGTTTTACAGCATAAATATTACCCGGTGACACGAGTAATAAAGGAGAGGAGAAAATACAGATGATCGGTGGGATGTTTTTTCCTTTATTGTTTTCCTTTCCTGGCTGTTTATACGCACTGGATAGCTGAACATGCAAACGTTAAGTGAGGCCAGTACATTATTACCTTCGCCAAGACAAAGTCGGCGAAGGTTATGTTTTGACCGCTGTGTATTTATTTATTTATTTATTTATTTGTTAATATGTTTGTTTGTTTGTTTGTTTGTATGTACTTCGCATAACTCAAACAGAACTGAGCCGATTTTTATGAAAATTGGTGGGATGATTGGTCATGACCCAAGGAACAATTGATTAGTTTTTGGGAGCGATTGGGTCAAAGGTCAAAGGTCAAGGTCAAAATGTTTGTTTGTACTTCGCATAACTCAGACAGAACTGAGCCGATTTTTATGAAATTTAGTGGGATGATTGGTCATGACCCAAGGAACAATCGATTACTTTTTGGGAGTGATTGGGTCAAAGGTCAAAGGTCAAGGTCACGAAAAGGTCAAAAACGTACATTGAGCCGATTTTTATGAAATTTGGTGGGATGATTGGTCATGACCCAAGGAACAATCGATTAGTTTTTGGGAGTGATTGGGTCAAAGGTCAAAGGTCAAGGTCAAAATGTTTATTTGTACTTCGTATAACTCAGACAGAACTGAGACGATTTTTATGACATTTAGTGGGATGATTGGTCATGACCCAAGGAACAATCGATTACTTTTTGGGAGTGATTGGGTCAAAGGTCAAAGGTCAAGGTCAAGGTCACGAAAAGGTCAAAAACGTACATTGAGCCGATTTATATGACATTTACTGGGATGATTGGTCATCACCCAAGGAACAATCGATTACTTTTTGGGAGTGATTGGGTCAAAGGACAAAGGTCACGAAAAGGTCAAAAACGTAAATTCAGCCGATTTTTCTGAAATTTACTGGGATGATTGGTCATGACCCAAGGAACAATCGATGACTTTTTGGGAGTGATTGGGTCAAAGGTCAAGGTCAAGGTCACGAAAAGGTCAAAAACGTTTTTCTTTGCCAAGCACTATATGCCAGAACAACGTGTGCATGCGGAATTGAATAAGAGGTCAAGACTGGGCCAAATATGTAATATTACGATATTCTGGTCCAATTTAAATGAACCTAACACCAAAATTTGGAGAATGTTACGCCCCACACTCTGAAGATGGCCAGAAAAAAAAAAAGTGGCGTAGGCGAAGGTTTGCGCTCTACCGAGTGCCCATTCTAGTTATTACTATTATTCATACTATTACAGAACCTAGAGAATCTTTGGTGCAGGCCCACCCCATGAGCCAATACAAATAGAATTCCATTGTTTAGGGCAACAATAGAAGCTGCGATATGATCCATGACACCCTCTGTGATGTCAGCTATGACATGATAGAATGTTCTGTGGATGTGATTAAAATTGTCAAAGTGTATGCCATTCACTTATTTGTTAATGATGGAGGCATAGCCTTTTTTACAATGAGGAGATTGGCTGTGTGGTTAATGCAGCAATTTTCTTCCACACTATGAAGAAAGGTCAGTTAATTTATGTAGTATTTAATTTTCTATTTAATATTTTTTGCATAGACATGTGTTGTTGAGTTGTCTGTGTCGATCTAATTGACAAGTAGGCTACTATCAAGTGCATTAAGGACTTTATTAAATCAAATCAGAAATCAAAATGTCTGCCTATTTTATAGAACTTACCACAGGCCTTCTCAATGTCCATTTACTTTAGTAGTATAGCCTAACAGTATAGCCTAATGTAAATGTAGGCTTTAAATTAGCCTAATGTAATTATATCAATGTAAATAGCCTCTATAATATATAATGTAAAAATGTAATGTGTCACTAACACTTCTTTGGTCAACAAGTCAACACAAACAAAGAGTGTGTGGCATGGTTGGGTGGTTGGTGTGTGTGTGTGTGTGTGTGTGTGTGTGTGTGTGTGTGTGTGTGTGTGTGTGTGTGTGTGTGTGTGTGTGTGTGTGTGTGTGTGTGTGTGTGTGTGTGTGTGTGTGTGTGTGTGTGTGTGTGTGTGATGTAGTTACTGTGTGTAATGTAGAAATATAATGCATCAATTACATAATGTAAATTATAATGTTGACAAAAGATGACTCATAGCTCAAAAAGTCACAGTGTCTTCTCAAATTGGGTGCTCTTGGATGAAGGGGGTCAGTCTAATAATTCAACAAAAAAGACTCATCGAGGCAACTCCCAAGTGAATAATGAGGAAGTGAATAAAAATTAAGTTATGGCTAAAGCATGATTAAAAGAGTAAACATGTTTAGACCAGACACCGTTGGAGGCTAGGATTTGGGGCATTGTTGCTGGGGTCACTTTCCTGATCCACTCACCATCATTTACATCATTATACTATATTCTCAGGCTCAAAAGATCCTTCCCAGAATCCGCCTGGACCTGCCTCAGGACTGGACCTGGCTGGATCACCTGGCTCATCCCTTCCATTTCCGGTGGAGGAGTATATCCTCAACCTCTCAGAGGAGTGAGTTGTGTTTAATTCCTGTAATTAGAATCAGAATCAGCTTTATTGACCCAGTATACATTTTTGTCTGCAGTCTTCAGTAGTTCTCATTACAAAACAGTGCAAAACAAAAGTAAACTAGAAATGCACTCAGAGAGTGCAGACCTCTGTCAAGGAAGCTGTTTGATAGAACATTTGACTATGTTACATCATATTTTTATGAAGCCGTTCTGCCTTCCTTTTGTGAAATTAAAAACTGGAATGTCAAAATTTGCCCTGTCCTGTAGTTCAATTTGCGGTCATGGTGAAGAATCTTTAAAAAAATTCTCATTCTGGTTCGTGATCCGGATCACCACCAAAATGTAATCACTTGTTCCTTTGGTCATTTCCAAGAACTCCACAAAGTGTCATCCAAATCCGTTCATGGATTTTTGAGTTATCCTGCTGACAAACAGACAGACAAATAAACAAACAAACAGACAGACAGAGACAAACCCATGCGACTCAAAACGTAACCTCCTTGGAGGAGGTAAAAAGTTATGATGATGGCAAAAGTTAGTGTGAAAAGAAAACTATAAAGATATCTTTCTATAGTCACATGATTGCCATTGTACAGACTAGGGGTCGACAGATACAGGTTTTTCAATGGCCGATGTGATACCGATTTTTTTTCATCACCCTTGGCCGATACCCGATATTTGAGGCCGATATGGGTAAAAAAAAAATTTAAATGACAAATATTCCAGGTCTCAAGTGAAAAATAAACATTTATTTAACATTATTTAACATTATCAAATTGAGGTAGAACGTGTAACATTTAGACACCCACTCTAACAATGAAGTAATGTCTAAAAATCAAGTAATACAAAAAAAAAGTGTCTTGGTGCTTTTAAAAAACCCGAATAACATAAAATAATAATAAATAGTCCGTATCGGCCAAAACCACATGTGTATCGGACGATACTGATACACTTAAAATACGCAAATTTCTGCCGATATCCTTAGTACAGACACTCACCATTTCCCAATGTCAAGTGTTCTAGCCTTGGTATTGCGTGAAACACCTAGTAATTGGATGCTCTTTGGTGAACTCTGCAGAGTATCCAATCATTAAGCTTTTCACGCACTACCAAGGCTAGAACACTTGACATTGGGAAATGGTAATAGTTTGAGTCTTTTTACATAGGTTGCATCTGTTTAAATCTCTCAATCGTATGTTTTTTTCAATTCTAGGGAATGGAAGGCTTTCAGCAACATGTTAGAAACTCCTGTAAGTACAGCTGCATAAACAAATATGTTCAATGTTTTCTTCAAACAGGTATGAAGTTATCTGTTTTTGCCTGTTTTATTTTAGTTTAAATCACATTTTTTTGTTGACCCCCAGATGACAAGGAGCCAGTTTGTGGAGCTCTCGAAGACTGTCCTGAAGGTGTTTAGCCTGGGCTCATTTCGTCTGGTTCTGCCAACTTTGATCCACCGCGGATTTGATGAGCTGAAGAGCGACTCAGATACATCCTCAAGGTAAAATAATTTAAAAAATAATAACTTGATAACACTTTATTTTAGGGATACATCTATTAGCACTAATACATACAATATTAATGCCTGTGTAAGTCACTTGTAAGGCATGTACTAAGCAAAATCAGACAGTTGTTAAGCATGTATTCACAAATGTCTTGTTCATGCCCAATTAGGGGTTTATTACTAATATGACCTTAGTAAGGGCCAGTAAGCCTATATTTCTATTTATTAGTAAGTAGTAAGTTGCAGAATACAATGTGTATAAGCTCCCGACACACTGTGTGAACAAACCCTGAACAGTGTGAAAACAGAGGTGGAATAAGGGTCCCTATTCTAAAGTGGTGCATTGCTCAGCCCAGATGGCTTAGGGCCCCTGCACTACCAAGGACCCCCTCAGTACCTAGGGCCCCCACACCACACAGGCCCGCACTACCTAGCCCCCCTGATCAGCAAAGCGTAAGGATATATTAAATAATTATGTTTTGAGCAGTGGAGACATCTAGCATTCTCTTGTTCATATCAAGAGTTAAAGGGAACAGGAGCTTTTATATAGCAAGGACTGAACGTACACTAGTCAATGACGGTGGGTTGGTGAGATGTATTTTTTTCATGTACCATTGAGTTTATTTGTAAGAATCCCAAAATAAATGCAGAACATTAGAATAATAGTTTTGAAGCGAAACTAAACTATTATTTTGTGATAATTAAGTTAATGTTCGAGAACATTAGCTCCAAGAAGTGCAATGCATGATGGGTACGCAATCTAGGCCTACAGACAACCTACCCGGCTCTGCGTCTACCTACGTCCTTAGCTCCTCCCCTCACTCGTGCAATTTAGTTTTTATCCAAACAATTTGCCATGTATGTTACAACAGAAATATTATCATTGCTGCATTGGCCATGCATTGCATTTCTGACAAAGGGTGTACCCATCATGCACTGCACTTCTTGGAGCTAAGTTTCTCAAACATTAACTTATTTATTATCACAAGGGAATACCTTCGTTTTGCTTCCAAACTATTACTCATCGTTATATTCTGCATTTATTGTAGGGTTTTTACAATTAAAACGAATTGGTGTATGAAAAAATTACATCTCACCACCCCACCGTCATTGAGAAGTTTACATCCAATCCTTGCTATATAATGCTTCATATTATCCTTTTCCATACTGAGTTTAAGAAGTGAGAAGAACTATGTTTCTAATTAGACTGATGCATATTTGAATAAGTTCTTACACTTTGCGCCCCAAGGGGGCTGAGTAGAGTGGGGGCCCTAGGTAGTGTGGGGGCCCTAAGCCATGTGGGATGAGCAATGCTTCACTTTAGAATAGGGACCCTTATTCCACATCTGTTTTCACACTGTTCAGGCTTTGTTCACACAGTGTACCAGGAGCTTATACACATTGTATTCTGGCCCTTACAGCTTACTCATAAATATAAATCTAGGTCTACTAGGTCCTTACTAAGGTTATATTGGTAATAAATCCCTTATTGTGCATGAACAAGACATTTACGAATAAATGTCTAACAACTGTCTGATTTTGCTTAGTACATGCCTTACAAGTTACTTACACAGGCATTAATATTGTATGTATTAGTGCTAATAGATGTATCCCTAAAAATAAGTGTTACCTAACTTGATAACACTTTATTTTAGGGATACATCTATTAGCACTAATGTATACAATATTAATGCCTGTGTAAGTCACTTGTAAGGCATGTACTAACTTCAATTCAGCTTCAATAGAATGCTATGAAACGTCCAGGAATATTCTCTAAGCTGGACATCTGGCAATTTTGTGTAAATGTCAACATTCTGAAACAAAAACTGCATATATGTAACATTCTACTTGCTTCTTGGTACAGAACGTGGTGTGGTGAAATATTCCCATATTTTGGCATCATTCCTGCTTAACCCTTATGTTGTGTTCGGGTCATTTTTGACCCGTTTTCAAATTTTAGTTTGAAAAAAACACACTTTCCTTTATTTTCTTGGAATAAGGCTTCATCTAATCCTCAGTCACAATCATTGCAACACACAAAAAATATGTTTTATCATTTTAGTCAATTCTAAAGGTCCAAAAAAAAAAAAGTTACATCTGTGGTGTTCAGGGTCAAAATTGACCCTGCATAGATTTTTGGCTGTTGTATGCATTTCTGAAAAGCTGTTGGCTGCCCCTTGTCTTTAGTTTGGTGATTTATGGTGATGAAAATATATTTCTTGCCTGAAATTTTTTTTGCCAGCTTTTTCATATTCCAAATCCAATATGGCCGCCGGACAGTCCCATACACTACAATACGTCATATCTCCTGTTGTGAAAGGAGTACAGATGTATTTCTGGTGTCTACTCATATGTTTTCATGGTCAGGAAATTAATTTCTGCGTTATATAATGAGATTTTTTGCACATTTGTTTGCAAAATGCATTTTTGCACATTATTTTTTCCCAAAAAACATATCAAAATTCATAATGGCACCCAAACATGTAGAACTGGTCTTATACTTTCCATAAAGTTGATGTGGCAATGACATAATGGTCCATGTTCATGGCATAGGGGATTCAGATGAATAGTGTGACTTTTTCATGTTAATTGATGTGTTAATTTCCAATATATTTGCATTAGATTGGTGGAATAGCTGTGACTCGGACAGAATTGTTATTTTGTATATTTACCACACTAAAATCATATAAATATTGAAAAACACCAAGTCAACATATTTAAACATTGATTTTATGCACTGAAAAACTAATTTAGTTGACATTTGGTCTTTATCTTGCTATAAATCTCTTTGGGTTGGTTTGGACCTCAACACCACAAATGCCACTATTGATGATATTTTTCAATATTAGAGAAAAACCAATAAAATAAATTTGGGGGTTGTTGTACTCTCATATCATCTGTAATACATGGGCAACACAATCACTAATTATATCACTTTAGGAGGTATTAATAGTGAATTTATGCAGATTTTGATAGTTTTGGTCATCAAAAACGATTTGCATAATGTAGGACAAAAGACCAGTAAAGTCAAAAAGATGAATACATAAAGTAATATTTCCATCGATATGAATACATACCAAGTTAGCCATGAGATGAAAAACAATATTTAATGATAACTCGTGTTTTGGGGTATTTTATGGCTGAGTTTTGTTATCACGGGTCAAAAATGACCCGAACACCACAGGTGTATGCAGCTTACGAACACAACACAAGGGTTAATGTACTTCTCACATTCCTGCTATGTATGGAGACGCACCTGTGCTAGATGAAAATTTTACCCATGTTAAAATGGCGGTGCTCCCGGCCAGGCCATGTCACGTGATTGTGACGGCATCCCGATTCCAGACTTAGAGAAAACTGGGGCTACAGCTACAGCAACTTCATGTACAATCTTGTTTTTTTTTAACACAGATAAAATACACAGTAAAAAAAATGCAGTGTTAAAGGGCAATTCCGGCCAGTTTGGATTCATATCCCATCTTGGGTGGACCCAGGGAAAAGGATGAAAGGCGAAACCGCGAGAAATTTTCATGCGTGCTGCGCAAAGTTGTTCAATTGCGCTGTTTTCGGTTAAACCCTGGCCCGTCGGGCAGGTATTTGACCTGTTTTAAAGCTCCTAGCGTGAATTAAAACCCTTTGAACGATTTGGCTGTGGTGTGTGGGTCCATACAAGTCGATCTAGTGGTTCACAGTTCCATTAGGTAGCACAGGTACGATACAACAGGAGTTTTCAAAAGTGGCGCACCTACCTCTCTCAGCTTCCGCCTTCCAACTACGTCCGCAAAATGGTTTGCCAAAGTGATACTTCATAGTAATCCATTTTATTTTTGTCCACCAAAGACGAGCCACAAGAAACATATTCACACGTTCCCATGCCCTGTGTTGTTATTGTCTCGCAGATTCACTTCTCTTTCACTGAACGCAGTTTAGTGACGTCACGGTGTCACATGACTCCTGGAAGGAACGCAATTCGCTCATCCAGTTATTATACAGACGCGAGAGAGAGAGGCGCTGTCGTAATATACTGTTCTGTCCTTATCTGAGTGTTAGCACAGCAGTGGAGCGTACACAGACTTGACAGGCAGCTAAACTCGTTTTTCTTCCAACGTGGTATTTATTTGGTCGAAAACAACGTGTGAAACTGTAAACAAACAATCAAAACCACTTATTAGGCGTCTGCCTAAACCATAGGGCACTACACTGTAACAACAATTGTGCTAGCAAGCCATCAACACAAGAAAATATATGAAACGTTACTTATCCTACTTCAACACGCTACAATAGATTAAACACATATTCACGCTATCATAAAATTGTAATATCAAGCGATGATGAGAACAGAATAAGAAGGTATGCGTTGTTATAAATATGAGACGAACGTCAGCATCATAACGGTTAGCTAAATTAGGTTACGATGACACAGAGAAAAGCACCCATACAGTTCACTAACGTTGACACAATCAATACGAACAGGTAGGTATTATAATCTTAAAAAACACTTACAGACATTGCTGCCTTAGAGAGGACATTAGTACTCCGGTACACCGTGTAATGAAGTTACCGGTATTATCTTCGGCATTCATTAAGTTACGTGTTGTTTCTTCACAACATTTCCATTCATTCCCAAGAGTTTACAACTGCTGCCATAGAAACGGGCACACGCAACCAGGACCCCACGTCAAAATAAGAGCATGAAACTCTGCACCCCGACATACCAGCAAATTATACCAACAAACATTCAACTTAGCTTCTCTTTTCATCAGTTTCACTGGGGGCAGAACATATACTGTTTGATATTTTGAGATGGATCCTCCGTTGGGTTGGTTAAATTGAAGAGTTTGGTGGCCATGGTTATCTTTTTGGAACCAGAATATTTGTTACAGATAAAGAATTATTCCTTCCAGGAGTCATGTGACACCGTGACGTCACTAAACTGCGTTCAGTGACAGAGAAGTGAATCTGCGAGACAATAACAACACAGGGCATGGGAACGTGTGAATATGTTTCTTGTGGCTCGTCTTTGGTGGACAAAAATAAAATGGATTACTATGAAGTATCACTTTGGCAAACCATTTTGCGGACGTAGTTGGAAGGCGGAAGCTGAGAGAGGTAGGTGCGCCACTTTTGAAAACTCCTGTTGTATCGTACCTGTGCTACCTAATGGAACTGTGAACCACTAGATCGACTTGTATGGACCCACACACCACGGCCAAATCGTTCAAAGGGTTTTAATTCACGCTAGGAGCTTTAAAACAGGTCAAATACCTGCCCGACGGGCCAGGGTTTAACCGAAAACAGCGCAATTGAACAACTTTGCGCAGCACGCATGAAAATTTCTCGCGGTTTCGCCTTTCATCCTTTTCCCTGGGTCCACCCAAGATGGGATATGAATCCAAACTGGCCGGAATTGCCCTTTAATTCAACACTTAGAGAGTACTCCGAGACCAAATAGATGATGTTAAATCAAATCTCTAAGTGTTATATTACCACTGTATGTTCTTTTTGCTGTTTACGAAGCAGCTCTCTGGCATCTTCATCTGAATCTTGCCTGAAAAAGTTAACTCTCTGAAGTCAGCCACTGAAGACAAATCTAGTACAATCTTTTAAACTTTTGCCTGTTTGTTTTTTATGTCTGGTAATAGATCTGGTGAAAGTGGAAACTCATCGGAGGGTGTTTTAAGTGGATCCTCAAGGTAAACTAAACATAATAGATCAGAGAATGCCATGAACCTGTTGGTAGATCTTAATGATTTTGACCTGCTAAATCAGCATGGTGAAATGTCTTGAACCTTCTTGCCTGTTTCCTTGTTTGTAGTTATAGTTATGCCAGTGGAAGTGCCTGCGCGTCCTCATCTGCTACTGCTGATGGTCCGATGCTCTGGATGAAATGTGCCCTGGCAGCCTTCAGGAAGAGGGTGGCATGGCTTCTTCCCCGTCACTCGCCAGATGTTCACTCTTACATGTCTGACATTCACGCCGACAGCGACAAGCGTAGTGCCTGCCCTCGCTCCCGATCTGGAACCAGGACAGAGCCACGTCGTGGAATTCCATCCGTTCACGTAGAGGATTTCGGCCTGTTGCCAGATGTTCACTCTTACATGTCTGACATTCACGCCGACAGCGACAAGCGTAGTGCCTGCCCTCGCTCCCGATCTGGAACCAGGACAGAGCCACGTCGTGGAATTCCATCCGTTCACGTAGAGGATTTCAGCCTGTTGCCAGATGTTCACTCTTACATGTCTGACATTCACGCCGACAGCGACAAGCGTAGTGCCTGCCCTCGCTCCCGATCTGGAACCAGGACAGAGCCACGTCGTGGAATTCCATCCGTTCACGTAGAGGATTTCGGCCTGTTGCCAGATGTTCGCTCTTACATGTCTGACATTCACGCCGACAGCGACAAGCGTAGTGCCTGCCCTCGCTCCCGATCTGGAACCAGGACAGAGCCACGTCGTGGAATTGAATCCGTTCACCTAGAGGATTTCGGCCTGTTGCTAGACAGACTGTTTTCCAATGAGGCCATTGATCGAGTTGTCCAAGAACTTGTTGGTCAGGTGCAGGTTGCGACGCAAGACGGTGGTCCATCTGGTGTCCCAGCAACAGTGACAGTTCCTGAGGCGGTGTACGCTAACACCGAGCAGGCAATCAAGAACCTGCTCCGCCCGTATGTCACCCCGCTTGTGGTTTGCAATTCTCCAGGTACAACTGTCCCTAACATTGCAAGATTCACAGAACTGCTCCTAGCAGAATTGGAAAACTGTCATTCTGCTGCTGTGCTTGGAGCTGAAGACGATGTTAGAGCCTCAACGTCGCACAGCGTGGACCAAAGCTGTCAGTCCAGGACCGCCAGCTTGAAGACAGACACGGAGACCCAGGAGTCTTCAAGCCAGAACGGACGCCAGCGCATGTTTGGTCTGTTCAGCCAGCTGATGGTCCATCAGGTCATGGACAAGATGCATGAGGATTCAGCAGCGCAACAAGAGCAGGAGAGCGTAAGAGGGTCTTCCACCGCTGCATCCTTGCTTCTCGGTGACACTAAGGACTTCGGCTGCTTTGTCACTGTACTGCTGCTGAGGCTCCTGGCCAGAATGAGTGATGGATGCCCCTGCTGCGGCGCCAAGAGGCTGGACCAGGACCTGCTACAAAAGCTCATTGAGGACCTTCTGTTTGAGTTCACCAGTGACCCATGGTGCCCAAGCTTCGATGGTGACCTCAGCAACCAAACGATTCCGTCCATCTATAGGGCCATGGACGCAGTTTGGCTCAGACTGCTGAAGCAGTTTGGCTCAGACGCCATCCTGTGGAGGGCCGTCGATACACAGGATAACTCATTTGACGCAACCTTATTGGCGGAATTACGAAAGGAACTGTTGACCCAGCGTAACGTAGAAGATCCTGCTGAACCGTCCACCCAAAGTGACTCGCCGTCCCTCAGCCCCGTGCCTGAACCGTCCACCCAAAGTGACTTGCCGTCCCTCAGCCCCGTGCCTGAGGTCACCTCTGGACAAACAGCTAGAAAAGCCAGAAGTAAACTCAAGGTATGAAAAATGAGCCAAGACAACACCACATATGACATTATTGGGTTTATATAGCTATGTATTTATTGTTTTAACATTATGAGCGTAAAAGGTAATGGACTTACATGCCTTTAAATGACAAGGTTTTCCCCTCTGGTCCTACGTAGATCTTTAAGATACGCAGCAGTGCAAAGATTGCACCAACTAAGGATGCTTCTGACAAGGGTAAGGGACCTTACGATTGTCATTACACGACTGTCTTGATTCCCCTTTGTTTTTGATTTTGAATTCTTATTCTCATTTCTTCGTCTCCCAAAGGGCTGGAGTCAGAGGCAACCGTCACTCGTGCCCTATCGGATGAGGGTATTGCTGCCGCACCTTCTGGTGACAGGAAGGAGCCGCGCAGACGGCCCTGGTACAAGAAGATCTTCCTCAGGCTCAGCTGTTTTGGAGGCCCAGCTGAGATCTGACCTGTCCAGCCCACCACCTATACCCTTACACCCCATCCTAACCCAAGCCTTCACCCCTACCCAACTCCCCAACTTGTTTACCATATCCACCCATCCTACCACACACACACACACACACACACACACACACACACACACACACACACACACACACACACACACACACACACACCACCTATGCCAGCCACATCACAAGGCTGCCCATCACCAGGGGCGGAGCTACAGGGGTGGCTAGGGGGGCATTTGACCCCCCTGAAATCTGATTGGCTACCCCAGGTGCTCCCCCAGAAAATGGACAGGAGCCCCGCCCACTCGCGTTACACGAGGCACATAGATCGCCTGCAAATCGCTATCGCGAGTGAAGAAACAGAGCCATACAGAGAACAGAGTTATGCGATTGGAGGACCAGGAATTAAATTGCAGCCCCGCCTTTCAGCGAGATAAGGTTGTTCCTAAAGCGGCTGTCTTCCCATAGACTCAACATAGAACCACCACATTAACAGCCAAAAATAAGGACTAACAAACTACACTGCGGGGTAATCACCATAAATATGTAAACTATCAACTGTCTCGGTGGTGATAATCACAACAGTTTTACCACCTGTGATGTTTATCTGAAGTTATTACTACGAACAGCAAATCTTGTCATATTCCCTGCATTGCATCGCATTGCATTTGCTGTGTGCTACGCCCACTACTAGGAACCAACATTCGCAACGCTGAGCAGTACTGAGAAGCTAAAACAGCTAATTTTGCTAATGAGGAAGTCGGCCCTAGCAGACAGCGGAGATCGCCTGACTCTGTTCTCTGTATGGCTCTGTGAAGAAAGGATAACCATTTTTCCCACACACATTTCGATGCAAGTCTGTGTACACACCACCCTCGTGAATTTACAGTAGGCATATGGGGTACCATTCGAAAGCTTAGAATCCCCTCTGTCTAGTGGTATGCATGGCAACTCTCTGTCTTGTACGTCCAGAAGAAGAAAAGCCTTAGAGAAAAAAAACTGCTTATTTCAGTCCAGATTCATTTCGTTTTCCTTTTGGAAAGTTAGCTGTCTGCCATTTAAGATTTTTCAGTACTAGGCCTATATATTGCTCTATTGCCCATGTGATAAATAAATAGATTCGTTTTTGGTGGTAAATGAAAGTAGCTTCATGATTAATTCATGTGAATTCAACTCAAACCTCATGTCTAAAGTCCAAATATTCACTGGCATAATACTAATTGCTGTGTTTGTGTTGGAATAGACTAGATGCTAATGAGTATTTTAAAAGAATGTCCTTACAGCACCTTCGATAGCATTGTTATATGTGTGAATTGTAGCAAGCTCTTAGAAGCATCGCCACATTACAGTGACTGGATTTTATGGAAGTAACTCTGAAATCTGAAGTCTGAGTTCAGACTTAAATTATTGATGGGAAATTTGAAATTACATAAAAACACAGATGGTAGAAAATAATTTGATTAACCCTAAGCATTGATTGATTGACACCTAAGCATTCATTTCCTTTCAACTTCAAAGTCTGATGCAGAAACATTCATGTTCATTTCTGAGAATTCTGTAGAAACGTTGACAATCTGCAATAATGGGCATCAGTGAAACACTTATCCTTATCATCTCACATCACTATATGATTCTCACATACATAAACACAGATAGCCTACAGGTGTACACACCTGTCAGTGTATTCCAATGGCGTAGCACCCAGGTATTAGCATTTTCCTTCCAAAAAAAGCAGCCCTTCATATCATACTTTTCTCAAAAACTTGTTTCCCACATTTCTGGCACATCTTTGGAGAAAAAAGAGTAGCCTACATATTAAATTATTACCTCTACAATGGTTAAAGTGTATTCAGAAAAGACAGAAAGCAGTTAATAAAAATGGCCATGTTTTACTTGAAATGTGATATTTTCTATATTAATACTATTTTCTATCCGGAAATGTGTGGTGTTGGGATATGTCATTTGAGTTAGGTTCAGTCAATGTAAGGCACATAGCTCTTTGTAAATCTTGCCATTTGCAATGCAATGGGTTTCTGAGGGTCAAAAAAACATCACAAATCACCAAAAGACATAAATTGTGACTGATTACTCTTTGACATAATCGGAGACCTAAAACTTAAGGGTGCAGTTATAGGGTGCACTTTAGAAGGGATTCAGTGACAGTACCTTACAACAGGTGTTAGGGTTGCCAAATGTGACCAATGATTACCAACCCAAAAATACTCAAAAGAATGCCTTAAAACTAAAATCCTGCCAAATTTACACAGAAGTCTTCATTTATATGACCACAAATTTACAGAATACCTGCCCAAAGCCCTTTTTTAACCCATAGATGACAATCGGAAACCGCTCAATCTGGTACCAGTGACGGGTGTCATAAGAACCCGGGAATATCATTCTCTTTAGGCCTATCTATTCTATAGTGTTTGAGTGTTTTTTTCTTTGTGTAAGAGTATGCCCCTGTGAAATTCATGTGGCTACCCCATTGCCCCCCCAATAATACATGTCTGGTTCCGCCACTGCCCATCACAGCCCATACAGAGCAAAACCATTTGTTTTCACTTCACTGTTAAGAAAAGGCCTTAACCCACTCACCCATTGTGTCCCACACAAGTTTGCAGGAGTTGACGCAAACTGATTATAGCTATGAGTTTGGACCATTTTGTCCTGAGAGGCCATGCCCCTATGCATCGCAAATACACCCTACTTCAAGGATTATTTCTACCTGCTTTCTGTCCACAATCCCGAGGCACACCGTCAGAAGTGTCCAGAACACATCCTCAGAGCCAGGGGTGCCGACAGAGGGGGCCTGTATTGGGCTGGGGGGGCCCTTTCAGATGACGTTGTCCTGGGCCAAGCCAAAGCTGTCAGCGGCCCTGCTCAGAGCTTGTGAACCACTCTTTCATCATGCTTGAGTCCTGGACTGTGTGAATGTGCATAGCAACATTGCTTGGGAAGAGCGGTCCAACCAGGGAAGCTGATAGGGAGCAACAAACAGATCACTTGTCCTGTGCTCAGGGAGAAAGGGGAGGCTAAGAACTGGGTCCTCATGACATCGCATGTATTGGGTGGGGGGTCCCTTTTACATGACTTTGTCCTGGGTCCAGCCAAGAATGTCAGCAGGCCTGGGTCCAACAGCGCTGGTGACTGCTCTGCCCTGATGTGCTGTGCTGTGCCGAGTCGTTAGGAAATGGAACGGCCATTCAGGGTGCCAAGGACTGACTCCAGCTGCAGGTCACGATTGGGATGCATCATGCAGTCTAGTTGGTGGTGTGCAGGGGCACCACAATGTCAGGCTGTATTCTGTTGGCTGTACCTGCAGTCTGACCTTCACTGGGAAGTAGAGAATGTCCTCGGCCACCGGTAGCAGCGTTCTTTTGCATAGACGGAGAGACAGCGTAGGCACCAAAGTCGGGGTCTGCCAAACGTCCTTTGTATTCTCCAGAGTGATAGCTGTGATCCAGTCTTTTGTGGCAGAGGCTGCATTTCAGGGATGGGCAACTGGAGGCCCGGGAGCCCGCCTCCTCACTCGGTGTGGCCCGTAGATAATACATAGTTTAACAAAAAATGAACAGATTTTTCCACTTGATTAATTTCACTAGTGAATCGATTCCTCACACCAAATCAGCAAAACTAGAAACATTGCCAAACCCAACATGGTTTGCTTTTAGTGAGCAGTAAGGCTAAGGATGCATTGAATGCAGTATGGTTGGCCCACCCCAAGCTAATGGAATGCACTCCAGCTGACAATTCGTCAATGTTCTACACTTTCTTCTTTTATATCCAAGCAAAGACCCCCAGCATGTTTATCACAACACTCCACCAGCACTTCGACGTCCTTTAATTATTATTTAATTGTCATTTTATTTTATATACATATGTATTCTACTTTATCCTTGTATAACTATTTTTATTTTTATTTTAATCAATCTCCTATTTTAGTTGTGATGTATAAATTCATTGATGCTTTGTTATTACTTTTTCAACTTTTATTACTGTAAACTGTTATTAATGTAAAGTGAACTTGGTGTCTTGAAATGCTCTTAAAATAAAATGTATTATTATTATTATTATTATGATGATGATGATTATTATTATTATTATTATTATTATTATTATTATTATTATTATTATTATTAGTGCCCCACACTTCACTCTTCAATATACCCTGTAGATTTCCATGCCACGTTTTGGTGTTAACTCACCAGTTTAATTCTAACTCAACAGAAATAAAACCCCACTCATTTTCAATGGGGTTTCATTTCTGGTGATTTAGAATTAAACTGGTGAGTTAGCGCCAAAACGTGGCATGGAAATCTACATGGTATATTGAAGAGTGAAGTGTGGGGCACCAGGTCAACAAACAAGAACAGCTGACAGCAAAGCATCAAGGATATCTGGGCTTCCATAACTCCCATGCACTGTTTTTGCCATTGACTTCAATGTTAAACGCATCATGGCCGTTATTAAGACAGAGAGAGTCCTAACCAAGTATTGAACATTGCATGTTATGTAGAAAGTACCAAATTTCAACTGATTTAATGTGACCCGAATTTTGATGAAGAAAAATTTGATTTCATGTGCATGTGTGTGTGTGTGGGTGCATGTGTGTGTGTGGGTGGCATTTCCCAAAAGACTGATAGAACTACATATCAAACCAAAGACAAAGGATATAATGACATGATAAAACAAGTCCGACAGGCGGACAACAGATGCGTCCGTCTATGCCCGTTCTGAACCTTTTTTGCCCAAACGCCCCCTTGGCCTCCTCATAACCTGTCAAGGCAATTTATCAATAAGCCTACCATGTACTGTATAAGCCTGGATTTGAAAAAGTACCATAGGATTTCAACAGTGTTGGGCAATTTACTGAAAAACTGTAATGCATTGCTGATTACATGTTACTGTCTTTTCAAAATAATCCCTTACACTACATTTAGCAATGTGGGGACCTAAGGCGAATTTAGCTAGGGGGGCCATCGGTCCATCCCATATCACATTTTTTTTTAACATAAAATCTCTATTTTTGTTAGGCTATTTTTTTTTTAATCACGATTTTTTATTTTTAAAAAAATAATAATTACAAACATAAAAAAACAGGCAAACATTACAACCCTTTCTGGACAGATTTCAATGAATAGGCTATTTGCAATTTTACATAGGCCTACATTAAATAAACTAAAATGTGAAATTCTCTTTTCACTTTAATATGAGAGCAGTGATGTCCCCCCCTCACTGAAGTGTTATTTCATGTGTGTGCATGATGCTGTCACCTATTTGAAGTGACGTTGATGTTGGATTTCATGGAATACTTTTAAATGCCGCTTTGGGAAGAAAACAGAGTAGGCGACAGGTGAACTGTCTTTCTGTCAAAACAGTGGTTTGCAGGCGTTTGCGTTTTCACGTGGATATTGTCTTCGTGGACCGTAACAGACAAACAGTAAGTTCCATAAACTAATCAATGAGACATTGGCTACGTGTACATGATGTTTTGAAGTCCGATTTAATAAATGCGATTTAAATAGATCGGATTAAGAGTTATTTTGCGATGTGTATACATGGCACTTTCACTTAAATGCGATTAAACGTCTGGGGAAAATAAAGCATTGCGATTGGACTGAGGACGCACGTGCTGAGCGAGCCAAATAAGGCACGGGGGCGTGGTTCAATGCCACCGAGATGCAGGTCATCTTCCCCACGAAAATCGTTGCCTCAGGCGGACTGAAATCACAACATTTCCCCCTTTCTCCCTGGATCATTTACAATGCTACATTAGCTACCCTGTTAGCATAGAAAAACGAGTGGTCAAATGGTAATGTGGAGTAACTTTGTTGTGCTTCATTACTTCGTGGGGCACTTTTACATCAATATATGGAAGCCACAACATTTATAGTCGCTTAGGGACTTTAAATTAAGCAAAACTTTCATGTGAAAATCAACAGGAAGTGCCGCCATGTTTTTCTCACTGGCATTGCACGCATGAGCTCCAGGCCAAAACTGAGCGACTGCCACCTTGTGGACACAAGAGGGAATCACAAGAGGGGGAATCACAAGAGGGAATCACAATTCAGAAACGCATCACGGGAGGGCGGACGGACGGACGGACGGACGGACGGACGGACGGACACCAAAGCCTCTTATAGAGATGCGTGGGACGCATCTAAAAATATTCACTTCTTTTCTGCTAACTGAACCACACCGATCTCCTCAGCTTGTACTTGGTCTCTGATTCTGACTCACACTTACAGCAGCTGCCACTCTTGAACATGGCGCCACATCTCTTCACCCACCTGCTACCAATACCACTGTTAGTTAAAGGTGAACATGTTTTACAATGGCAATATTGCTTTTTAGTTGTATTGTTGTATTACATATCATAATTATGTAATGTCAACATCTTGTGCCTGTCATTCAACAGGAGAAGCTGAACAGAATCCTACCGAGCTGATAAAAATAAAAAGACCAGCGTGCACACATGAATGGCCAAAATGCAGGCTGTAACTTGATGGCTTGGTATAAGCAAGTGCTTGAAAAGTCTGGCCTTGAACTGATTGGATATGTGTTTCATGATTTAGTAACAACTGAGAAAAAATATGAAAACTATCTCACTATCATTGGGTATGGGAATGACAGCACACCTCAGCTTCTCAATCCCCTTAGACCTGAGGACAGTGCTGTGTATTTCTGCAGCTCTGCAATCATAGGAGGGCGAGTCGCACAAGACTACGTACGAGTGCATCTTAATATGCGACCTTGCCTCCTCCACTTGCCTCCTCCACTCGCTTCTTGTCATGATGACATCACTGACAACAGCATTATATTTCAATATCTTGCAAAAGCTCAATTGTAGAGTCTTTTTCTCGTTTGCAATTGGGATGGTGAATGAAAAACAGTCCCTCAAAAGTTGTTGTGGCTAGGCTGACAGCTGGGAAACTTTATCGTTTTCTCCACGGAGGAGGTGCCAGGAGGCGGGGCGAGGAGACAAGCGCAAGTGGAGGAGACGCACTCTACAAGTCTCTTCTCAGCTTGATAATGACCCCACAAGCAGGGCTTTGAACCAGAATTTTCCAATTGGTTCGTTCCAAACAGAAACCGAAATTTAACATTTCTGGTTTTGTGTTCCACCATTAGACGTTCCCAAACCAGTTAGAACAAAACAAATTTGTTCCCAGAACGGTTAATTATGCCCCCTTGTCAGCTGTTAAACAAATGGCTATGAAATGATATCTCATCCAGCTTAAACCAAATGTAATACTATTATAGCAAAGGATTTTCAACACATACATCAACAACATTATAAAGTCACGTGGCAAAGCCCCGCATCAAAATCCCAAATCGTTGAGGAAGAAAATTTAAAAAATGTATTAATCGGTTACCATTATTTTTTTTATTAATTAGTGTTTCTTTTCTGGAACGTGAAAAAAAGTTTCTGCTTTCATTTCAGTTCCACGTAAAATGGAAAAAGTTCCTGGATTTTGTTTTTCGTTCCTTGAACCAGATCAACCTCCCCCCCCCCCCCCCCCCATACCTTACAGAACAAAAAGAGTAATACCAGTAGTAAGCTTAACTAAATAGCATCAAGAACAATACTTGTTTTGCATCAAATGGATTTCTGGTTCTTTTTGACAGGCAACCAACACATCAGATTGAGTCGCATGAAAGTAGCTTGACTGTGTGGTGTGTTGGATGTGATGGTGGTGGTGCCCCCAACCCCAGATGAGAGGGAGGTTATCAATGTGTTTGAATTGTAATATGGAATTGAAATGCCAGGAGAGTGATACAGTACATTTGCATGTAAAATGCATGTGTAGACAATAGGCCTACCAAGGAGGTCTGCATTGATAGCCTATCTACACTACCTACAGCATCACAAAGCATGTCAGCATAACAATTTTAATAAGCTACACATTTGTGCTGTCTATGATTCCGAACCAATTTCATTTCTGGACTGGAAATAGTGGTGCATTTGTAAGTAGGAGAATGAGAAGGGGGGTATCTATGTGTTTGAACCGGAGGGACAGGGTGAGAGAAAGGGAGAATAATATACAAAATATAGTAAGCCTCACTTGTCTGCAATATCACTCAGCATGAAAACATGCTGTGCATGGTTCTGTGTATCATGATTCATGTAGGCCTGTCATTCTGGTCTGGAAACAATGTTTTTTTTAAAGATTACAACAAGCAGGTAATTCATTCAAGTGGATGGAAGGACATATGGCAGCTAAAATTGTTTTAAACATTGCACCAGTCTTACTTTATATTGCTTGGATTTCATTGCTTGGCATACTTGGCTAATGTTAGCATGCTAACTAGCGATTTCTCAGATCAAAAACAAAGCTCTTTTTCCCTCTAATTCCAAACAGTAGCCTCATAACTATTAGGCTTTCCATAATCACAAACGGTTGCTGATTAAATAACAAGTCCAAAACAACCTCTGCAACTCCTGCATCATGCAATGACTGGTTTAATGAGAACATAACAATTCTCCACCCAGCAGAGCAGCACCAGAGAAATTGGCAGCACTGTTCTGTCTGCGCTTCCCTCTGTCTCTCCAGTGAGTCTCCAAATTCAAAATAGATCGCACGCTGTCACTCATCCCGCCCCCTTTCTCAGGACTGTCTGTTTATTGGTTCACAGACTTCCCAGAGACAGTTGAAAGCGATATTACTATTGGCTGAGGGGCTTTTTTTGCCGTGAGGAGCGCTTTCGCCACGCTTTGTTAATTTCGACTTCATAAAAAAACCTCCATATCGCAAAATTACGCATCGGAGAGCGCCATTTCGGCGCTCCTTCTTCACATGGCGCTCTAGGCCAGTGGTTCCCAACCTATGGGTCGGGACCCCCCTTATGGGTCGCCAAAGATCCACAGGGGGTCGCGGAGCCCTCTTGATTTTAAGGGGTTTCGTTTTAAATATATATAGCCCATGTTGAATAAAAGACAAAGCATTTAACTAATAAATGCATAGACGCAACAAATTGTAAGTGCTACATTAAACATTTATTCTATATTTGACCAAAGACGAATTGAGGAATAAAATAACTAAAATAAGTTTTCGCAGGAAACGGAGGGCATCTTGTGACTCCGTCTCGTGCGGGCGCTCGCGTGGTTGGGTCACGAAAGCTTACAATAGTAAAAACATGGGTCCCTTAAGAAAAAGGTTGGGAACCACTGCTCTAGGCGACCGCCTAGCCGGCCTATGCTTAAAACCGCCCTGGGTACCAACAGAAGGAAGGAGACACAGCTATGAAACTTATTGGCCGTATGTCCTACACAAAGGACTATATGGAAGAAGACTGGGGAGCCTCTTTCAAGGTGGAGGAAGATGGTGAAAAAGAATCAAATCTGATATTGAGCTCAAGTCAAGCTGCGTTCAGTGCTCTGTATTTCTGTGCAGCTTATATGTATGCACAGTAGAAGCCTACAAGTCCTCATGCCGTGTGACAAAAACTCCATCTAGCTTCATAAAGGAAACGCATGTGGTCGTATGGTGCTCTGATCACCTTGCGGTTCAAGGTGGTAAACCACAGCTGACTTAATTATGCCTGTTTTATTCTATTTACATAGGCTGCATTACACACACACACACACACACACGCACGCACGCACGCACACACACACACACACACACACACACACACACAGAGTTTAAGATTATTATTTTGCAGTAACACACTAAGACACATGAACAACTGTTTGCATAATCTATTTCAATGTAGGCCTACTTTCAAATCGATTCAAATGATTTCAAGCTGGGAAATGTTCCTCTGAGCCTGTAGTATACGTAATGTTTCCTCCTCTTTCTGACAGATCTCTTCCCCTCCCGTGATTAGCAGGCACTCTACTGTCATGCTGTGGCCTAACAACATGGCTAATGCCCTCTTTATCCTGCTGGCTGTGATAACCCTTTGGGAGACAGGTTTTTATTTCATACATCTTATTTATAATATAATATAATATAATATAATATAATATAATATAATATATAAAATAATATCATAATATACAGTAATTACTGAGTAGGCCCTTATTTACAGATTTTTTTTTTTTTTTTAAAACATACAATTTCAGGGGGGGTCTCTACAGCATTTGCCAACAACCTCCAGGTTTATCAGGAACCCCGGCATGCTTTCAAGAAAGCCGGCGAGAGCATTCACCTCACCTGCAGTCATAAAAATCCCAATTACGAAATATTACTGTGGTATCAGCAGCTGCCTTCAGACACAGCTCTCAATCTGGTCGGATTTGTACGTTTTAAATTGTCAACGATGGAAATGGCCGGAGAGAACTTTAATATAAGTGGTGACGGGGAGAAGGAGTCTGTGTTGCGTCTAGCCAGGCTCACTCAGGCGCAGTCGGCTGTGTACCTCTGCGCTGCCAGTGATACACAGTGCAGCTGTTTCCTCCACCCCTCTACAGAAACTTCAAAGACGTGAACTCTACCATACCAGAAATATGGAAACTGAATAGCAATGTAAATAAAATAATTGAAACTGAATGAGGTGTCATCAAGTGAAGAGAAAATCCGAAGTGCTCAGGGAATTGTTCATAAAAATCTTGAAGGTGCTCTTTGGTGTTGGGGAAAAAAACAATATCTTGTCAAAAAAGGGAGTGCAAGGCACTCTTCTTGTGGGAAAATATTAAAAAGCCTTTATTGAAACATGGCTAATAAAAAAACATGGGAACAGAGACCCACGCGTTTCGGCGCAAGCCTTCTTCAGGGTGAATGAGGTGTGCTTGTGTGTGTGTGTGTGTGTGTGTGTGTGTGTGTGTGTGTGTGTGTGTGTGTGTGTGTGTGTGTGTGTGTGTGTGTGTGTGTGTGTGTGTGTGTGTTACAATAGTCTAATGATGCGAATTCCCTAATTCATGGGGTTTTTTTTAGCTGGAAGGCCAACGTATATAAAAAGAAAAAAAATAATGACTAGAATAGTTTCAAAACTGGGCCATGAATCTACAATCCATGACAGTTTAACATTATTGATGGAATTATGGAAATAAAGCAACTTTTTCATGCTATTCTTATAAAAAGGCCTGGAGCTGTATGTTTGAATCTAAGTGTTTGCATTTAAGAAGTAGTAGATGTTGTATCCGTAAGATACCAGGCAGGCAGGGAGTGTTCTGGTCTTAGGGACCATTCAGTAATTCATCTCTTGATTTGTATGTTTTTTCTTGGGTAATTTAACAGTGTCTCAAGAGTTCAGATGCAAAACCCCCTAACTCCATTTCTGAAGATCTGCACTTCTATATTTTTAGAGAATCCCGTTGTTGGTTTGGTTTACATTCATGTACTTGATAATACATATAAATAGTTATATTACACAAATAAAATACAAAATATGCAATTTTGATAGCTTTGTATATAATTAAAAATGAATTAAGATTATTTTCTGAAATGGCACTTAGGGGGTTTTGCATCTGAACTCTTCGTATGTTAACGCCATCTACTGGCCAGTTTAATGAAACTTCTCATCTCTCGTGTCACTGCTCGCCCACTTCTCGTCTGGAACGAGATTTCGGTTAGTAAACAAAACTTCAGTTGAAACGGCAAGCTGTTCCTTGCTCAGTGAATTGAATAACTTTAATGTTAAATATAAACTCTTCAGTTATGATTCCCACAAGGGGGCAATGTCGGTAAGTTAAATTTAGTCTTACAAACGTATGTGTTTTATGGTCAATGTTTTTCCGGAAGATTATTAGAGATGTGTTGAAACAAGAGGAGCGATACTGCTGCTAGCCTGTACAGAGGATTGGTTAGCTTCCTGTGACGGCAACGTTCATTATTTTCAATAGAAAATTATAAGTGATTATTATATGGTTGTGACGTCATCTGTCGAATGCTCCATTCATTTCAACGGGGCTCCCCAACGTTCGGACGTCTGTTATTTTTCGATAACGGACGGGTTGGTCTATAACAGACCGCTGTCAATGGCAACAAGACTTTTCACTGCTAAAGCGACTTTTCAACAAGACTCTAATCAGCTGCTGTGATAGACAGCACCCGTTGTCCTGGCTACCGCTGTCAATGGCAACAAGACGTTCACTGCTAAAGCCACTGGCTTGTAGGCCTATACAAGTCAGTGGCTAAAGCGAGTGTTTCATATCACTCCGCAGGGGTCGGTCTTTTGTCACTCTAATCAGCTGCTGTGATAGACAACACCTGTTGTCCTGGCTACCTAGCTGTTGCCTAGCGGTGTTCCACGACGGCACTGTTTTGTTTTGCGCAGCAACAATCTTAACATTAAATAGGTCTAAAGAAATGTCCCCGCCATGTGTGAATCATTTAAGTATATCCATATAATAAGCGGGTTAACTTTCGGCGAGTCGGTCGCTTTGTGGAATAGCAGCACTTCAGAGAGAACAAGACCCCTCCGCTCCGCGTCGGGGTCTAAAGATTCTCTCTGTCGTGCTGCTATTCCACGGTAGCGACCTTCTCGCCGAACGTTAACCCTTACTTAATGAGTTTAATACAGAGATTGATGTGTGTGTATAGATGTTTATCTATAACATATTTAGAAAGACTATTTTGCTAATAGGTGTTCCTTTTCTGTTTAGTTTTACAGCATAAATATTACCCGGTGACACGAGTAATAAAGGAGAGGAGAAAATACAGATGATCGGTGGGATGTTTCTTTATTGTTCTTTTTCTAACTTCGCTCGGTGTTTCACTATGGGATACGCTTGGGCGTGACCATCTATGGAAGCTCCAATGACATTACGTCTGTCAAAGACAGACAGTCGACGCAGTCGGGCTCCGCCCGCTTGGGGTGTCTACCCTCGTCGACACGCTGAGTCCAGCATTCTCGCTTTCTTCCCGTGAAGATCTACTACAAGCTCCTCGCACCTGCCAAGGCTGTGCTCGCTTAACCGTTCACAGACGGACCGTCCAGGACCCCGTCGCCGAACGCGACCGCGGCCGGTAAGTGCTATATTGTTTGCCTTCGTCAAGAAGTGCATTGAAGGTTTGCAGTTAAGTCAGCTTACTTTCCAACTCTAGTGAAGTGTCCGCGTCGTGGCGAACTTCAAGTTTAGCATGGCGGGCTACCTAACCCACCTAGCTACCTAACTTCAGCTTAGCCTGATTTAGCTACCTCTACCTCCACCGAGCACTCGGGTGCCGGTGATAACTTATTAATGGTAAGCTACACCGTACAACAGGGAGCGAGAACGCCGTACTCGCTACTCTGTTTGACTATTTTCATCTGTTTTCTGTTTGTAACCCACCGCATGTTAACCCACTCGGCGGGAAACAAGTTGCTAGCTTCGATCTGGAGCTACAAGTTTAGCATGGCGGGCTACCTAACCCACCTAGCTACCTAACTTCAGCTTAGCCTGATTTAGCTACCTCTACCTCCACCCAGCACTCGGGTGCCGGTGATAACTTATTAATGGTAAGCTACACCTTATAACAGGGAGCGAGAACGCCTCACTCGCTACTCTGTTTGACTATTTTAATCTGTTTTCTGTTGGTAACCCACCGCATGTAAACCCACTCGGCGGGAAACAAGTTGCTAGCTTCGATCTGTAGCTACCCCGCACGTGCGGCTAATCTGCTAACACTGGTGTTAACTGAAGTAATCACTTGTTATGACGAGTTCTTCGAGTAACACTACTCTCCTCTCTCTTTTATTCTGAAAGATGCTTCAGGCATTTCCCCCGCCATAGGGAAGAGTGAAAACAAAGAGTGAAGAGCCCGTTGCCTCCCGTGCCGGCGGCACGCAGCCCACCATGGCGGGCGGAGAATCCCAGGTCTGCATGGAACCCTACCATGCACATGCAACGGTTGCAGGCCGCCATACCTGCACCACTGCGTGGACAATACCAGAGGGAATTCGGGAGCGGAGGCTGAATGTGGTGATCGTCACTAACAGCCCCCATGCACAAGTCAGACTCTGTGGATACCATGCCACCCGAGGACGACCCCAGCTTAGGCTACCCCCTCTCACAGGGAGCAGGAGGATACCCAAGCATAAAGCACAATACCAGGGACATCACGTCGCTGCCCCCTCGACCCCAACAGGGTGGGCGACCTATCCGGCAGTAATCAAGGCCCCCCAGTGACCATGCTGACTCGGCGGCCCTCTGCTCAGGATGCAGGAGACAAGGAAAGGGACCAGCAACACTGCCCCCAACCCCCCTCCCTCCTCAAGTCCAACCTGGCCACCCCTCCCAGCAGTCCTGGCCTGTCTGAGAGATGGCCCCCTGTCACTGGAAGTCTCACAAGTATTCCAGATGTGCCCTAACCGACGGGCTGTGTCGACTATGTCCAACATCGCTCTCCCCTGCGAGAGAGACTGAGAAGTGGGCGAGCCGGTCCGATTGCTCTCTGATGCTGTCACCAGGTCCAGGCGGACACGGCAAAACAGACACTCAGGCATCATCTACACGCTGCACCAAGGGCCCGGCGCTGTGCTGGTAAAGATGAGGGAGACAAGGTCTCGGCAGGCAGAAGGATGATGCTCTCTGGGCGAGCCTGACACACAGGCCGCCCCCAGGCCCCAACCTCCCAGACAGGTCAACACTGCCAAGGTAGTCATCCTATGGAGAGAGAGGCCATAGCCTGCACCTTAAGGGTTAGAACGGTCAGAAGCTCAAGGTGCTTCAACCCAGAACAGAGGCCCAAACTGTCCAAACGGCCTACAGGACCCAGTGGCGGACCTGACAGCCCAGGCTCACTTGTTCCCACGTCCTCGCCCACAGCGGAGAGGAAGATGGAGAAAAGGTTATGTCTTACAGGTGTTCAAAATCTGAAACTGCAGACAAAGTGTCACCAAGCACAAATCACACCCAATCTCAGTGTCCAGTAAATATACATTATTCGCACCTAGGCCGTGGGCCAAAGGCGAATCTGTTGATACAAAATAAACGCCAATGCTACACAGAGGGTAAATTCACCAATCTGTTCAGTATACAAAGATCTTTATCTTCCTAGCAAGGGCCAGGAACGATTTGGTCAACACATAAGATGCACATAATGCATGAGAGCGGTCTCATCGCACTAAGGTGTTAAGTAGACTAAGGTCTTTCGCACCAAGGCAGGGCCAAGGGCGAATTTTATTAACACAATATACACACATTGTGTCTCACCAGACTAAAGTGTTAAGTAAACAAAGGTCATTCGCATCTAGGTAGGGGCCTAGTGCGAATTGTCTTAACACATAACAATGTTAACATGTTATAAACATGCACACTTACATCTCACCAGACTAAAGTGTTCAGTAAACAAGGGTCATTCGCATCTGGGCAAGAGCCAAGGGCGAAATTGTTACTACATAACTAACACAAGTAATGCAAAGCAGTAGCCTCTGTCTCGCCAGACTAAACTGCTCAGTAAACAATTATCATTTGCATCCAGGCAGGGGCCAAGGGTGAAATTGTTAACATTATGCACACAGGGGATACTATCACAGTAGTCTCAGCAGTGTTAAGTGAACAAATATCCCTCGCACCCAGGCGAGGGGCAGATTTGGTAACACAAAAGTGGCTCCCCTTGCAGCCTAGGGGTAGCCTCAACAGACCAGTGTGCTTTAAAATAAATAAAGAATGCCATCCCCATCCAGGCCTTGGGCCAAGGACGGAGTTGTTATTGAGAAGTCACACACGAGGTGTACAAGTACAATATACTGACACCAGAAATCTCTCAAAAATAAATACGGTACATAAATTAAAAAAGGGTGCACCACTGTCATAACACCACCAGGGCGCACCATTTCCCCTTTATTAGCAGCGGAGACATAACAGAGATCTCTCCGGTGACGCTACTAGTGTGCGTCACGTCACGGCTGCGTGGGTAACGTGACTAACGTCATATAAGAGCGACGGGTCATGCTCATCCATGACGTACAGTCATTGAGAGTACTCTCAATGCGTACAGTACACAAACGCAACACTACTTTATTCCACTGTAAGTGGATAAAGAACTTCTGTTGATCACAAAACCACCTAGGTTCAGTGGAACACTAATTTAAGGTCAGTAGACTGAGTTCTCGAGTTACGAACGAAGAGATCCTTTCTTTTCTACTCTAAGGAGCCGTCAATGGGCTCTGTTCAACATACTGCGCGATCTCAGCTGGAAAGCGCATTTTACAGACCGTCTTATAAAGACAGGTATGCCACAATCGCATACATCTGACAACAAGGTGCTTTGTCAATCATATCATCGTCTCGATTTTGGGGTTGTCACAAGAGTTACAGCAGATGATCTTATCACAAGGCTGTAGCCTGTCTGAAATCAGAATGTGTATTATGAGTTTCGCCGCCACGGCAAAACATACAGCATCTCGCTGCCTCAACCGGCGATTGAGGACGGCGTTAGCCCCTCGGACAGGCTTGGGATCAGAATACTGTAATTAAGACAATTTCCCCTATTGCTCCCTCTCGAAGGAGTCAGCATTAGATTCCAGGACGGCGCTAAAGCATCGAGTGAATTTGGGTTCAACAAGTCACCGTTAGTAGTAGTCAGACAAGGTCTAGACTACAGTTGGTGTAACGGCATCCGCTATTACGGTAGCGAGAGGTGTCTCTCTATGATGAAGGGCTTCTACAGTAAAGCTTACAGTAAAGCTTACTGGCCACGTTGTTCATGCAGTGGTTTCACCATCGCACGTCCAGGGCGACCATATACATTAAGTGTTCTGGGCCCTGAAACATTTCCAAAACGATGTAGGTGGTTGAGGAAACTATTGCTGGGTCACAGTTTCTGTTAAGTCTGCAGAACAGGGCCAAGGGGAACATCCTCTCTACTCTCAAACATCGGCTTGTGTGGGGCAGGGGTTGGTGCAGGTTTTTGCTCTACACCTTGTAAGGAAACACACAGTGCCCTCTATTCCTCCTTGGCAGATAAGATGCACTAAACTGCTATGGGCAAAACACCCTGCTCTATGCATTCACACCAATAAGCATAATAACCCCCACACTGGTCAGAGTCAGGCAACAGAGCCTGCTACTGATTTTGTTGGCCCAATTATGTCACCCTATGGGGTCACGATTGTGTAAGGTTGTTCGGAGGGCCCTCAGGGGCCCCACCTCTACTGAGAGATCCTCTCAGACAAGAAGCTATATTTATAATTCACACCTAGACAGGCTGGTCCGGTAGGCTCATTCTGTGAGAGGTAGAATTCAGACGCAGTCGCCCTCTCCCAGCAGTCACCGAGACTGTACTAGGGGCGACAGCAGCATACACACTTCATACTTGGTCATAAATGGCGTGTGTTCAAGGTATGGGGCACACGGAGACACTTCTCCCTAACGCCCTGTTGTTCAGCTTCTTAGCTTCCTACGGGATCTTATACACAGGGTTAAAGTCTTTCCCAATAGGAAAGTTTACCTTGCTGCATTTTCAGCCAGCCACTTAAGTTTTGAGTACAAGCCAGCAGGGTAGTACTCCTTGGAGACTTAGTTCTGGTTAAGTTGAGCCACACGCTCACCCCTCCAAATCACTGGTTTGAAGTTTAGCTCGTCAATACTGTTCTAATACAGCATTAACCACCATGAAATGAGTGAGTGAACTAAAAGCCTTCCTTGTGAGGCCCTCTTGTTTTACAATCTGACTCTGATTTGAAGAAGGTGCGTCTTCTCCCCATCACAGATTTATGCCCAGAGCAGGACTTTCTTTAGATGTCGGAGAAAGGACCTGGATGCCCCGCACCCTGCCCCCTCACTCAGAGGAGGGTCAGGAGCTCAACTATGTGTGTCCTGTTAAAGCTCTGTGACTATACAGAATTTAGCAGAGTTCAACTTTTTGTGGCGGCCACACACCATAAAGGACTACCACTGCCACGTCAGGGGTTGTCTCATTGGATTGTGAAAGCTACAGCGGTTGCCTATCAGAATAATGTCTCGCCGGCCCCTTAGGGACCTAAGAGCTTATGCATTAACAGGAATGGCCAATTCCAGGGCACTGTCCACGGGGTTGCCAATGGTAGGCCTGTGCAATGTAGCGAACAGGGCCCCAGGGTACACGTTCGCCCGCTTTCATGAGCTAGAGGTATCTGGCCGACACTTATCTCACGCTGTACTAGGTTCTGACTCCCCAGCAGCGATCTATACATTCTGACCGATGCTACTGTAATAAGGGCTTTACATAGCGTGCATTCCGGGAGTGGGCTATATCTCCCATAGTGAAACACCGAGCGAAGTTAGAAAAAGAACGTTAGGTTATGGCTATAACCCTCGGTTCTTTGATAACAGAGTGAGGTGTTTCACCTATTTTTCCCTCCTTGCACTAGTTGTTAGGTGGGGAAGAAACCGTTAGAATGCTGGACTCAGCGTGTCGACGAGGGTAGACACCCCAAGCGGGCGGAGCCCGACTGCGTCGACTGTCTGTCTTTGACAGACGTAATGTCATTGGAGCTTCCATAGATGGTCACGCCCAAGCGTATCCCATAGTGAAACACCTCACTCTGTTATCAAAGAACCGAGGGTTATAGCCATAACCTAACGTTTTCCTTTCCTGGCTGTTTATACGCACTGGATAGCTGAACATGCAAACGTTTAGTGAGGCCAGTACATTATTATTATTATTATTCATACTATTACAGAACCTAGAGAATCTTTGGTGCAGGCCCACCCCATGAGCCAATACAAATAGAATTCCATTGTTTAGGGCAACAATAGAAGCTGCGATATGATCCATGACACCCTCTGTGATGTCAGCTATGACATGATAGAATGTTCTGTGGATGTGATTAAAATTGTCAAAGTGTATGCCATTCACTTATTTGTTAATGATGGAGGCATAGCCTTTTTTACAATGAGGAGATTGGCTGTGTGGTTAATGCAGCAATTTTCTTCCACACTATGAAGAAAGGTCAGTTAATTTATGTAGTATTTAATTTTCTATTTAATATTTTTTGCATAGACATGTGTTGTTGAGTTGTCTGTGTCGATCTAATTGACAAGTAGGCTACTATCAAGTGCATTAAGGACTTTATTAAATCAAATCAGAAATCAAAATGTCTGCCTATTTTATAGAACTTACCGCAGGCCTTCTCAATGTCCATTTACTTTAGTAGTATAGCCTAACAGTATAGCCTAATGTAAATGTAGGCTTTAAATTAGCCTAATGTAATTATATCAATGTAAATAGCCTCTATAATATATAATGTAAAAATGTAATGTGTCACTAACACTTCTTTGGTCAACAAGTCAACACAAACAAAGAGTGTGTGGCATGGTTGGGTGGTTGGTGTGTGTGTGTGTGTGTGTGTGTGTGTGTGTGTGTGTGTGTGTGTGTGTGTGTGTGTGTGTGTGTGTGTGTGTGTGTGTGTGTGTGTGTGATGTAGTTACTGTGTGTAATGTAGAAATATAATGCATCAATTATATAATGTAAATTATAATGTTGACAAAAGATGACTCGTAGCTCAAAAAGTCACAGTGTCTTCTCAAATTGGGTGCTCTTGGATGAAGGGGGTCAGTCTAATAATTCAACAAAAAAGACTCATCGAGGCAACTCCCAAGTGAATAATGAGGAAGTGAATAAAAATTAAGTTATGGCTAAAGCATGATTAAAAGAGTAAACATGTTTAGACCAGACACCGTTGGAGGCTAGGATTTGGGGCATTGTTGCTGGGGTCAATTTCCTGATCCACTCACCATCATTTTTACATCATTATACTGTATTCTCAGGCTCAAAAGATCCTTCCCAGAATCCGCCTGGACCTGCCTCAGGACTGGACCTGGCTGGATCACCTGGCTCATCCCTTCCATTTCCGGTGGAGGAGTATATCCTCAACCTCTCAGAGGAGTGAGTTGTGTTTAATTCCTGTAATTAGAATCAGAATCAGCTTTATTGACCCAGTATACATTTTTGTCTGCAGTCTTCAGTAGTTCTCATTACAAAACAGTGCAAAACAAAAGTAAACTAGAAATGCACTCAGAGAGTGCAGACCTCTGTCAAGGAAGCTGTTTGATAGAACATTTGACTATGTTACATCATATTTTTATGAAGCCGTTCTGCCTTCCTTTTGTGAAATTAAAAACTGGAACGTCAAAATTTGCCCTGTCCTGTAGTTCAATTTGCGGTCATGGTGAAGAATCTTTAAAAAAATTCTCATTCTGGTTCGTGATCTGGATCACCACCAAAATGTAATCACTTGTTCCTTTGGTCATTTCCAAGAACTCCACAAAGTGTCATCCAAATCCGTTCATGGATTTTTGAGTTATCCTGCTGACAAACAGACAGACAAATAAACAAACAAACAGACAGACAGAGACAAACCCATGCGACTCAAAACGTAACCTCCTTGGAGGAGGTAAAAAGTTATGATGATGGCAAAAGTTAGTGTGAAAAGAAAACTATAAAGATATCTTTCTATAGTCACATGATTGCCATTGTACAGACTAGGGGTCGACAGACATGGGCGTAGATTTGGGTGGGGACGGTCGTGACATGTCACGACCAATATTCAAGGGATATAAAATAGTCCCGACCAATTTTTGCCATAGCCTATTCATTGAAAAAAAGAAAAAGCGAAATAACTGAACGAAAATCTACATTGATTAGTTTAATATTTTGATAGGCCTATAATATGCAGTGGTAGCATTCATTTTAAAAACATTTTAAATTAGTTAGTGAGCTATGATGACCCATGCCGCTATTGGCTGCAACAGGCGGCCAGTGGAAGCAGTGGTCCATGCTGGTGGTGCTGAAAAGTGAGCGCCTCTGTCTCGTCATGGAATTAAACTCACGGCGTACGTGTTTCCTTCTGAATTTGACATTTATTTTGGGCCTCAGAGATAATGTCGCCACCAAAAAAGAAAAGGACGACTGGCATAAGAAGTTATGCTACATCAACAGCAGTGCTTAATTTGTCAAGTCGGAGGTCCCGGAGCGCTGAGGAGGAGTAGCTCCGGCGCGAAAAAAAAAAGCGCTGGGGGGGGTCGAAAACTCCGTGAATGGGGATGTATGCGCAATATCAAATACAAATATGGAGCGGTATAAATAGGCTACCTGCTACTTAGTGCTGGGAATATTCTGATTTCATTTGGGAAAATAGACAATGGACTATTCAGCATGCAGGCCAATGCCAAAAGGAAAGTTTGTTAGTTTGCTCTGGTAAACGCAGCATCACGCATCCTTTCTCTGTAGACCTACGTGCAGAGAGCGAATTCGGAAACACGCAGTTGCACCGAATACATAGGCTACCCTGCGCAGTTTCATACTCTCTGCATAACCATATAAAATTAATAGAACGCAAAGCCCAGATCACATTTGCTGGTCCCCTTTTCTAGTCGTCATTATAACTAATGTTGAAGTAAATTAAGACTGATATTTTTTGTTTAAAATCCCTCGATATCCCTCGACACTTTAGGCCTATAAAGTGCCCTCGATCCCCACTCATTCAGTTACATCTCCAGTCACTGAATAGACATACTAGGGATGGCGAAAATTGAAAAAACTCTTAACCGGTTACTGAGACTCATTAACCGGTGGTTAACCGGTTAACCGGTAATCTTAAATTTAAAAATGTTCACCTGCCTGATATTGTTGAAGTTTGCCGTCTTGGTCTCTACTTCTTGCATGTTCAAAATCCGAGTCAAAGGAATCAAAAACTCCAAAAGCCAAATTAATCTATTTATTTTCTAAAATTACCAAATAACAAAATGACCACCACTGGTAATATCCAGAATACCAGCAATGGCCCATACACAGTAAACACTACAGCTTTCCAGAACTGCAGAGTCTACTACATAAAAATGACAATCACAGCGAAAGCATTACGGAACGTTCCGGAGATCCTAACCTTCTCTCGCCCTGACCGATAACAAAAATTAGGACCTGCTTGAATATCCCTATCTGTTGGTATTTATGGTTTGTGGGTGTATGGGTGTGGTTATGTGTAAGCAATTACGTGATTTGTTAGTTAACCCAGAATATGCCTAATCTGTGTCGATTGTAAGCTGCTGTCTTCATTTCCGGGTGGGCCTTGATTTCATCACTCTAGGTCTTCATGACCTCATCTGTGGACTTCCTGAGTTCTGTAACGTTAATCAAGCAATACACATACAACAGCACATTCTTTTGACATATTTGAGAGTCCTTGGCTCTGAAAAGATTGAAATCCAATGTTAGTCGTTTGCCCATTGTCACCTACTCCTGGCCTCCTAAAAAGGATTAAGTCAAATAGTTTCGCTTCTGAGTGACATCACTGTATCCTGTGTTCTAGAAGGAATGATACTTCAAGGAGTTTGGTATGGACTTCAGACTCATTCAGAAAATAAGCAGTCAGTTAATCAAACATCACATGACAGCTTTCAGCTTGTCTCACAACAATGTTTGATGAGTTCTGTAGGCTCTCCTAAAAGGAATGGGCAATTACTCAACATCTTCATCTCATGATTGTCACATGGGGTCATTGGGCCTACTCAGTGGTTTGAGTGCCCATCAACAGAACACATTTATTTTAATGTTTTTAATCATAACCAAATATTGTAGAATTTCCTGCAAACACAAATGAATACCTGAACAACTTGCTGTAAGACAATGCATTATATTTCAGGACCTCAGAATCTAGCTTGCTGTAAGACAATGCATTATATTTCAGGACCTCAGAATCTAGCCTATTTTCCAACAATATGCACAGCACTGATTTTTTTTTCATTTTTATTTTTCACAAAAGCTTTTTTTTGCTGCGCAGACAGGACCTGCGATGTCCAGCCATTGTTCCCAGATGGAAAATGCTGAATTATCGTACTAAAATCTAAAAAATATCGTTTTTTGGGAGGAAATTATTATTATAATTATTAATATTATTACAACCGGTTAACCGATGGCAGAAATTTTAAAAGTTGATCCGGTCGATTATCGGTTAACCGGTTACCGGTTAACATCCCTAGCAGTTACTAAAATGAAACCATGCACCTGAAAATATAAGTTCTGAAATGTATTTTTTATGAAGCATAGCACCATTATGCATTACACACAACGAGCAAACAAGAACTCAGATTCAAACAAGAATTTTAAAAGCCAACACGTGCGCTCATAGGCTATTCAGTCTTCAGTAGCCTATTCAGAACGCATTTGAACACGGAGTTCGTATCACAAATGTCACGATATCACTGACAGACGTTGATAGGTTTGAGTCCGACAAGTCGTGCCGCTTGTCTTAAACTTGCGCACTCTTTCCATTTTGGAGTGCGTCTTTGACAGCCAGACATGGAGCACGGGGTTACCGCGGGAGTGGAGAAATAGGCAGGAAATATCCACAACTTCGCTGTATAAATATCATTTGAACTGTGTAAAGCAATCGCAGATGATTAAGCTTCTTGGATATTTTGTAAAGGTTAACTTGTCATTAACAAGGAAAGGTGCTTTCAATCCCCCTCGAGAATATGCGTTGTGTCTTGACTCTTCAAATTTCCACCTGACAACAGCAGATCTAGTCTCCCACCTCAAAGAGCAGCGCGACATTTATCTGCAAGGTGTAGGTTAAACTTGGCTGATAACTTTAACTTTACAGTAGGCTATGCAGGCTAGACAGCGGGTTAACCAATCAGGCCCCCTGTTGCGTTAATAATGTTTAAGATAAAGATGACTCAGCGTAGGATGTCAGAAATAAACAAGACAGCGCAGATGGCGTTTAGTGTTTAATATGGCCACGATGCCACGTTAGATAGGCTATCTAAGCAATGCCTAGGCTATAATTTTATGAAACCTCAAATCGGACGTAATAGCCTTAGTTTGTACCCAGTATTTTTCAAACCTCTCATGTTTATGGTAATTGTCCCCAGCACTTTTGAAATCAAACTGACGTGGTTATAAGTAGCCTATCTCGTTTCATGGGACAAATTAGAATTGAGATATCACCAACATACGGTAGTCTATATTTAAACCAGACATTAACACGAAACAAACTTTAATTTATGTATTTATCTATTATCATTATGATTATTATGATTATTATTATTATCATTTAAATAGGCCTATCGTTTGTCTAGATCCAGCTGGGGGAGCGCACGTCAGAGCTCCCGGAGCGCGCCTCAGAGCTTCCGGAGCGCGCGTCAGAGCTTCCGGAGCTAGCTCCGCCTTGCTCCCCCTCAAAAAAAGCCCTGATCAACAGTACGTTTTAAAGGGCTTTAGCCAATTAAGCCCAGGCTATGCCTACATGTAAATAGCCTAAACATGGGAATGATGAATGAATGAGAAAGTCATGGGAAGATGTTGGAGATGCTCCCGTTTGAATTGGTTGTTGTTGCCTGGTGGCTATCCACACACCTCACACAATGCATGCCATAATTGCAAAACATTCAATTTCCGACTGTCAAACTCGATAGCTAAATGCGATTGCTTGCTCATGTCGGTTGTCGCGTGCCGCGTGTGCCGCATGTTGTACAAAGTTTGGCAAAAGGGATTCATTTCGAGTTGTGATTCCTCTGACATTCTGAGAATAAAAGTCAAGTTTTAGATATTTTCTGGCTAAAAATTGTCGTTTTTCTCCCAGGACAAAGGGGATCGGTCTTGATGAAGCTTGACTGCTTTTGCAGAAAAGAGCACAGAAGTAGCCCACGTCTTTAAAGGAGCCGCTGCCCTTTTAAAGTCACTGACAGATTCTCTCTCTCTCTCTCTCTCTCTCTCTCTCTCTCTCTCTCTCTCTCTCTCTCTCTATTGTTATGTTGTTCAGGCCCATTAGAAAAGCTTAGTCGTTGAAGCAATTTTGTTTAAATAAATGTTTGATAGAATTAGGCTATCTGTGTTTAACATGTAGGCCTGGCCTGGGGGGTCCCTACCAAAGCTCAAGCGAAACCTACGCCCTTGTCGACCGATACAGGTTTTTCAATGGTCGATGTGATACCGATTTTTTTTCATCACCCTTGGCCGATACCCGATATTTGAGGCCGATATGGGTAATTTTTTTAAAAAAATGACAAATATTCCAGGTCTCAAGTGAAAAATAAACATTTATTTAACATTATTTAACATTATCAAATTGAGGTAGAACGTGTAACATTTAGACACCCACTCTAACAATGAAGTAATGTCTAAAAATCAAGTAATAAAAAAAAAAAGTGTCTTGGTGCTTTTAAAAAACCCGAATAACATAAAATAATAATAAATAGTCCGTATCGGCCAAAACCACATGTGTATCGGACGATACTGATACACTTAAAATACGCAAATTTCTGCCGATATCCTTAGTACAGACACTCACCATTTCCCAATGTCAAGTGTTCTAGCCTTGGTATTGCGTGAAACACCTAGTAATTGGATGCTCTTTGGTGAACTCTGCAGAGTATCCAATCATTAAGCTTTTCACGCACTACCAAGGCTAGAACACTTGACATTGGGAAATGGTAATAGTTTGAGTCTTTTTACATAGGTTGCATCTGTTTAAATCTCTCAATCGTATGTTTTTTTCAATTCTAGGGAATGGAAGGCTTTCAGCAACATGTTAGAAACTCCTGTAAGTACAGCTGCATAAACAAATATGTTCAATATTTTCTTCAAACAGGTATGAAGTTATCTGTTTTTGCCTGTTTTTTGTTTTTGTTTAAATCACATTTTTTGTTGACCCCCAGATGACAAGGAGCCAGTTTGTGGAGCTCTCGAAGACTGTCCTGAAGGTGTTTAGCCTGGGCTCATTTCGTCTGGTTCTGCCAACTTTGATCCACCGCGGATTTGATGAGCTGAAGAGCGACTCAGATACATCCTCAAGGTAAAATAATTTTAAAAAGAATAACTTGATAACACTTTATTTTAGGGATACATCTATTAGCACTAATACATACAATATTAATGCCTGTGTAAGTCACTTGTAAGGCATGTACTAAGCAAAATCAGACAGTTGTTAAGCATGTATTCACAAATGTCTTGTTCATGCCCAATTAGGGGTTTATTACTAATATGACCTTAGTAAGGGCCAGTAAGCCTATATTTGAAGAGTTCAGATGCAAAACCCCCTAAGTGCCATTTCAGAAAATAATCTTAACTCATTTCTATTTAATACACAGCTATCAGAATTGCATATTTTTTATTTTATTTAAATAATATAACTATTTATATGTATTATCAAGTACATAAATGTAATCCAAACCAACAACGGGGTTTCTCTAAAAATATAGAAGTGCAGGTCTTCAGAAATGGAGTTAGGGGGTTTTGCATCTGAACTCTTCATTTCTATTTATTAGTAAGTAGTAAGTTGCAGAATACAATGTGTATAAGCTCCCGACACACTGTGTGAACAAACCCTGAACAGTGTGAAAACAGAGGTGGAATAAGGGTCCCTATTCTAAAGTGGTGCATTGCTCAGCCCAGATGGTTTAGGGCCCCTGCACTACCAAGGACCGCTCAGTACATAGGGCCCCCACACCACACAGGCCCGCACTACCTAGCCCCCCTGATCAGCAAAGCGTAAGGATATATTAAATAATTATGTTTTGAGCAGTGGAGACATCTAGCATTCTCTTGTTCATATCAAGAGTTAAAGGGAACAGGAGCTTTTATATAGCAAGGACTGAACGTACACTAGTCAATGACGGTGGGTTGGTGAGATGTATTTTTTTCATGTACCATTGAGTTTATTTGTAAGAATCCCAAAATAAATGCAGAACATTAGAATAATAGTTTTGAAGCGAAACTAAACTATTATTTTGTGATAATTAAGTTAATGTTCGAGAACATTAGCTCCAAGAAGTGCAATGCATGATGGGTACGCAATCTAGGCCTACAGACAACCTACCCGGCTCTGCGTCTACCTACATCCTTAGCTCCTTCCCTCACTCGTGCAATTTAGTTTTTATCCAAACAATTTGCCATGTATGTTACAACAGAAATATTATCATTGCTGCATTGGCCATGCATTGCATTTCTGACAAAGGGTGTACCCATCATGCACTGCACTTCTTGGAGCTAAGTTTCTCAAACATTAACTTATTTATTATCACAAGGGAATACCTTCGTTTCGCTTCCAAACTATTACTCATCGTTATATTCTGCATTTATTGTAGGGTTTTTACAATTAAAACGAATTGGTGTATGAAAAAATTACATCTCACCACCCCACCGTCATTGAGAAGTTTACATCCAATCCTTGCTATATAATGCTTCATATTATCCTTTTCCATACTGAGTTTAAGAAGTGAGAACTATGTTTCTAATTAGACTGATGCATATTTGAATAAGTTCTTACACTTTGCGCCCCAAGGGGGCTGAGTAGAGTGGGGGCCCTAGGTAGTGTGGGGGCCCTAAGCCATGTGGGATGAGCAATGCTTCACTTTAGAATAGGGACCCTTATTCCACATCTGTTTTCACACTGTTCAGGATTTGTTCACACAGTGTACCAGGAGCTTATACACATTGTATTCTGGCCCTTACAGCTTACTCATAAATAGAAATCTAGGTCTACTAGGTCCTTACTAAGGTTATATTGGTAATAAATCCCTTATTGTGCATGAACAAGACATTTACGAATAAATGTCTAACAACTGTCTGATTTTGCTTAGTACATGCCTTACAAGTTACTTACACAGGCATTAATATTGTATGCATTAGTGCTAATAGATGTATCCCTAAAATTAAGTGTTACCTAACTTGATAACACTTTATTTTAGGGATACATCTATTAGCACTAATACATACAATATTAATGCCTGTGTAAGTCACTTGTAAGGCATGTACTAACTTCAATTCAGCTTCAATAGAATGCTATGAAACGTCCAGGAATATTCTCTAAGCTGGACATCTGGCAATTTTGTGTAAATGTCAACATTCTGAAACAAAAACTGCATATATGTAACATTCTACTTGCTTCTTGGTACAGAACGTGGTGTGGTGAAATATTCCCATATTTTGGCATCATTCCTGCTTAATGTACTTCTCACATGCCTGCTATGTATGGAGACGCACCTGTGCTAGATGAAAATTTTACCCATGTTAAAATGGCGGTGCTCCCGGCCAGGCCATGTCACGTGATTGTGACGGCATCCCGATTCCCGACTTAGAGAAAACTGGGGCTACAGCTACAGCAACTTCATGTACAATCTTGTTTTTTTTAACACAGATAAAATACACAGTAAAAAAAATGCAGTGAAAAAAATGCTGTGTTAATTCAACACTTAGAGAGTACTCCGAGACCAAATAGATGATGTTAAATCAAATCTCTAAGTGTTATATTACCACTGTATGTTCTTTTTGCTGTTTACGAAGCAGCTTTCTGGCATCTTCATCTGAATCTTGCCTGAAAAAGTTAACTCTCTGAAGTCAGCCACTGAAGACAAATCTAGTACAATCTTTTAAACTTTTGCCTGTTTGTTTTTTATGTCTGGTAATAGATCTGGTGAAAGTGGAAACTCATCGGAGGGTGTTTTAAGTGGATCCTCAAGGTAAACTAAAAATAATAGATCAGAGAATGCCATGAACCTGTTGGTAGATCTTAATGATTTTGACCTGCTAAATCAGCATGGTGAAATGTCTTGAACCTTCTTGCCTGTTTCCTTGTTTGTAGTTATAGTTATGCCAGTGGAAGTGCCTGCGCGTCCTCATCTGCTACTGCTGATGGTCCGATGCTCTGGATGAAATGTGCCCTGGCAGCCTTCAGGAAGAGGGTGGCATGGCTTCTTCCCCGTCACTCGCCAGATGTTCACTCTTACATGTCTGACATTCACGCCGACAGCGACAAGCGTAGTGCCTGCCCTCGCTCCCGATCTGGAACCAGGACAGAGCCACGTCGTGGAATTCCATCCGTTCACGTAGAGGATTTCAGCCTGTTGCCAGATGTTCACTCTTACATGTCTGACATTCACGCCGACAGCGACAAGCGTAGTGCCTGCCCTCGCTCCCGATCTGGAACCAGGACAGAGCCACGTCGTGGAATTGAATCCTTTCACGTAGAGGATTTCGGCCTGTTGCCAGATGTTCACTCTAACATGTCTGACATTCACGCCGACAGCGACAAACGTAGTGCCTGCCCTCGCTCCCGATCTGGAACCAGGACAGAGCCACGTCGTGGAATTGAATCCGTTCACCTAGAGGATTTCGGCCTGTTGCTAGACAGACTGTTTTCCAATGAGGCCATTGATCGAGTTGTCCAAGAACTTGTTGGTCAGGTGCAGGTTGCGACGCAAGACGGTGGTCCATCTGGTGTCCCAGCAACAGTGACAGTTCCTGAGGCGGTGTACGCTAACACCGAGCAGGCAATCAAGAACCTGCTCCGCCCGTATGTCACCCCGCTTGTGGTTTGCAATTCTCCAGGTACAACTGTCCCTAACATTGCAAGATTCACAGAACTGCTCCTAGCAGAATTGGAAAACTGTCATTCTGCTGCTGTGCTTGGAGCTGAAGACGATGTTAGAGCCTCAACGTCGCACAGCGTGGACCAAAGCTGTCAGTCCAGGACCGCCAGCTTGAAGACCCAGGAGTCTTCAAGCCAGAACGGACGCCAGCGCATGTTTGGTCTGTTCAGCCAGCTGATGGTCCATCAGGTCATGGACAAGATGCATGAGGATTCAGCAGCGCAACAAGAGCAGGAGAGCGTAAGAGGGTCTTCCACCGCTGCATCCTTGCTTCTCGGTGACACTAAGGACTTCGGCTGCTTTGTCACTGTACTGCTGCTGAGGCTCCTGGCCAGAATGAGTGATGGATGCCCCTGCTGCGGCGCCAAGAGGCTGGACCAGGACCTGCTACAAAAGCTCATTGAGGACCTTCTGTTTGAGTTCACCAGTGACCCATGGTGCCCAAGCTTCGATGGTGACCTCAGCAACCAAACGATTCCGTCCATCTATAGGGCCATGGACGCGGTTTGGCTCAGACTGCTGAAGCAGTTTGGCTCAGACGCCATCCTGTGGAGGGCCGTCGATACACAGGATAGCTCATTTGACGCAACCTTATTGGCGGAATTACGAAAGGAACTGTTGACCCAGCGTAACGTCGAAGATCCTGCTGAACCGTCCACCCAAAGTGACTCGCCGTCCCTCAGCCCCGTGCCTGAACCGTCCACCCAAAGTGACTTGCCGTCCCTCAGCCCCGTGCCTGAGGTCACCTCTGGACAAACAGCTAGAAAAGCCAGAAGTAAACTCAAGGTATGAAAAATGAGCCAAGACAACACCACATATGACATTATTGGGTTTATATAGCTATGTATTTATTGTTTTAACATTATGAGCGTAAAAGGTAATGGACTTACATGCCTTTAAATGACAAGGTTTTCCCCTCTGGTCCTACCTAGATCTTTAAGATACGCAGCAGTGCAAAGATTGCACCAACTAAGGATGCTTCTGACAAGGGTAAGGGACCTTACGATTGTCATTACACGACTGTCTTGATTCCCCTTTGTTTTTGATTTTGAATTCTTATTCTCATTTCTTCGTCTCCCAAAGGGCTGGAGTCAGAGGCAACCGTCACTCGTGCCCTATCGGATGAGGGTATTGCTGCCGCACCTTCTGGTGACAGGAAGGAGCCGCGCAGACGGCCCTGGTACAAGAAGATCTTCCTCAGGCTCAGCTGTTTTGGAGGCCCAGCTGAGATCTGACCTGTCCAGCCCACCACCTATACCCTTACACCCCATCCTAACCCAAGCCTTCACCCCTACCCAACTCCCCAACTTGTTTACCATATCCACCCATCCTACCACACACACACACACACACACACACACACACACACATCACCTATGCCAGCCACATCACAAGGCTGCCCATCACCAGGAGCGGAGCTACAGGGGTGGCTAGGGGGGCATTTGACCCCCCTGAAATCTGATTGGCTACCCCAGGTGCTCCCCCAGAAAATGGACAGGAGCCCCGCCCACTCGTGTTACACAAGGCACATAGATCGCCTGCAAATCGCTATCGCGAGTGAAGAAACAGAGCCATACAGAGAACAGAGTTATGCGATTGGAGGACCAGGAATTAAATTGCAGCCCCGCCTTTCAGCGAGATAAGGTTGTTCCTAAAGCGGCTGTCTTCCCATAGACTCAACATAGAACCACCACATTAACAGCCAAAAATAAGGACTAACAAACTACACTGCGGGGTAATCACCATAAATATGTAAACTATCAACTGTCTCGGTGGTGATAATCACAACAGTTTTACCACCTGTGATCTTCTTTATCTGAAGTTATTACTACGAACAGCAAGTCTTGTCATATTCCCTGCATTGCATCGCATTGCATTTGCTGTGTGTTACGCCCACTACTAGGAACCAACATTCGCAACGCTGAGCAGTACTGAGAAGCTAAAACAGCAAATTTTGCTAATGAGGAAGTCGGCCCTAGCAGACAGCGGAGATCGCCTGACTCTGTTCTCTGTATGGCTCTGTGAAGAAAGGATAACCATTTTTCCCACACACATTTCGATGCAAGTCTGTGTACACACCACCCTCGTGAATTTACAGTAGGCATATGGGGTACCATTCGAAAGCTTAGAATCCCCTCTGTCTAGTGGTATGCATGGCAACTCTCTGTCTTGTACGTCCAGAAGAAGAAAAGCCTTAGAGAAAAAAAACTGCTTATTTCAGTCCAGATTCATTTCGTTTTCCTTTTGGAAAGTTAGCTGTCTGCCATTTAAGATTTTTCAGTACTAGGCCTATATATTGCTCTATTGCCCATGTGATAAATAAATAGATTCGTTTTTGGTGGTAAATGAAAGTAGCTTCATGATTAATTCATGTGAATTCAACTCAAACCTCATGTCTAAAGTCCAAATATTCACTGGCATAATACTAATTGCTGTGTTTGTGTTGGAATAGACTAGAGCAGGGGTCCCCAACCTTTCTGGGTCTGAGGGCTACTGAGGGCTACCCGAGGGCTACTGAGGGCTACCCGAGGGTTAGTTTTGTTCAAAATCCTCTACTGATGTCTTAGAATCATTCTCAAATCACACTATTATTAAATGAAAATGTTCCTATATGTAATAAAGAATACATAATCTCATATTTAAATAAGAAAAGCATTAACTGTGACTAAAATCTGATAGTCGTCACTGTTTATTAACATCCTTGGTGGGCACCTCAGAAGCTCCTGGAGGGCTACCTGGCGCCCGCGGGCACAACGTTGGTGACACCTGGACTAGATGCTAATGAGTATGTTAAAAGAATGTCCTTACAGCACCTTCGATAGCATTGTTATATGTGTGAATTGTAGCAAGCTCTTGGAAACATCGCCACATTATAGTGACTGGATTTTATGGAAGTAACTCTGAAATCTGTCACAGTCTGAGTTCAGACTTAAATTATTGATGGGAAATTTGAAATTACATAAAAACACAGATGGTAGAAAATAATTTGATTAACCCTCAGACACCTAAGCATTAATTTCCTTTCAACTTCAAAGTCTGATGCAGAAACATTCACGTTCATTTCTGAGAATTCTGTAGAAACGTTGACAATCTGCAATAATGGGCATCAGTGAAACACTTATCCTTATCATCTCACATCACTATATGATTCTCACATACATAAACACAGATAGCCTACAGGTGTACACACCTGTCAGTGTATTCCAATAGAGCTCTTCAGCGTTGACGTCAACTTGTATGCGGCGTTTGGACTACCGGTTCCATGGCGATTTTTTACATTGCAAAACGCCATAGAGATTCAAGTTTGGCAAAAATATAAGTTGCACGGCAACAACGAACATTAGCGTGTCCCCGCATCCCTTTCTCATTAGTGGAACGGATCGTATCATCATGTTGGTGTATTCACATGTTAAATCATGACGATTATAATTCAATATTGCTAACCCCTTTCTGATCATTAAAACTTCCGAACTACATACTTTCCTTTGGTTGCCATGGGTACAACCTTCCGCACGTACATGCCGTTAGATACTGGCGCCGTTTCTGTAGTCGCCAAAAGCTTCCGGGTTTAGCATATGGACGCAACATCGTATTTATGTCGAAGTTTGACACAAAATGATCAACCATGTCATACCTACAGCCTATTTTTAACACCCTCGACAGTTTGCGGGGGTTCGCTAAGCGCGTGCTTGCACTCGGAGCTTATTTGAAATTTACCCCTATTCATTCCCAATGGAGGCCGGAAGCCGATAGGAACCAGGACGTCCTTAAATGCTAACATGAAAGACTACAATCTACTATATGCTTCCGCTTCCGCTGAAGAACTCTATGGCGTAGCACCCAGGTATTAGCATTTTCCTTCCAAAAAAGAGCAGCCCTTCATATCATACTTTTCTCAAAAACTTGTTTCCCACATTTCTGGCACATCTTTGGAGAAAAAAGAGTAGCCTACATATTAAATTATTACCTCTACAATGGTTAAAATGTATTCAGAAAAGACAGAAAGCAGTTAATAAAAATGGCCATGTTTTACTTGAAATGTGATATTTTCTATATTAATACTATTTTCTATCCGGAAATGTGTGGTGTTGGGATATGTCATTTGACAATGTAAGGCACATAGCTCTTGGTAAATCTTGCCATTTGCAATGCAATGGGTTTCTGAGGGTCAAATCACAAAAAAACATCACAAATCACCAAAAGACATAAATTGTGACTGATTACTCTTTGACATAATCGGAGACCTAAAACTTAAGGGTGCAGTTATAGGGTGCACTTTAGAAGGGATTCAGTGACAGTACCTTACAGCAGGTGTTAGGGTTGCCAAATGTGACCAATGATTACCAACCCAAAAATACTCAAAAGAATGCCTTAAAACTAAAATCCTGCCAGATTTACACAGAAGTCTTGATTTATATGACCACAAATTTACAGAATACCTGCCCAAAGCCCTTTTTTAACCCATAGATGACAATCGGAAACCGCTCAATCTGGTACCAGTGACGGGTGTCATAAGAACCTGGGAATATCATTCTCTTTAGGCCTATCTATTCTATAGTGTTTGAGTGTTTTTTTCTTTGTGTAAGAGTATGCCCCTGTGAAATTCATGTGGCTACCCCATTGCCCCCCCAATAATACATGTCTGGTTCCGCCACTGCCCATCACAGCCCATACAGAGCAAAACCATTTGTTTTGACTTCACTTTGGAAAGGCCTGTTAAGAAAAGGCCTTAACCCACTCACCCATTGTGTCCCACACAAGTTTGCAGGAGTTGACGCAAACTGATTATAGCTATGAGTTTGGACCATTTTGTCCTGAGAGGCCATGCCCCTATGCATCGCAAATACACCCTACTTCAAGGATTATTTCTACCTGCTTTCTGTCCACAATCCCGAGGCACACCATCAGAAGTGTCCAGAACACATCCTCAGAGCCAGGGGTGCCTGAGGGGGCCTGTATTGGGCTGGGGGGGCCCTTTCAGATGACGTTGTCCTGGGCCAAGCCAAAGCTGTCAGCGGCCCTGCTCAGAGCTTCTGAACCACTCTTTCATCATGCTTGAGTCCTGGACTGTGTGAATGTGCATAGCAACATTGCTTGGGAAGAGCGGTCCAACCAGGGAAGCTGATAGGGAGCAACAAACAGATCACTTGTCCTGTGCTCAGGGAGAAAGGGGAGGCTAAGAACTGGGTCCTCATGACATCGCATGTATTGGGTGGGGGGTCCCTTTTACATGACTTTGTCCTGGGTCCAGCCAAGAATGTCAGCAGGCCTGGGTCCAACAGCGCTGGTGACTGCTCTGCCCTGATGTGCTGTGCTGTGCCGAGTCGTTAGGAAATGGAACGGCCATTTAGGGTGCCAAGGACTGACTCCAGCTGCAGGTCACGATTGGGATGCATCATGCAGTCTAGTTGGTGGTGTGCAGGGGCACCACAATGTCAGGCTGTATTCTGTTGGCTGTACCTGCAGTCTGGCCTTCACTGGGAAGTAGAGAATGTCCTCGGCCACCGGCAGCAGCGTTCTTTTGCATAGACGGAGAGACAGCGTAGGCACCAAAGTCGGGGGCTGCCAAACGTCCTTTGCATTCTCCAGAGTGATAGCTGTGATCCAGTCCATTGTGGCAGAGGCTTACACACACACTCTCTCTCTCTCTCTCTCTCTCTCTCTCTCTCTCCCTATTTACTATTATTCACAATAAAATGAGATATATTCTCACCACCCTTTTTGTTCAGTGTTGTTCATTGTAGATAACTGGTATGACAAGCATTGATCATCCATAAAGATGCACATTGGTCTCGTGAGGTAAATCAACACAGGGTCAGTGTGAGGGAAAGTTTTAAATTGGGGTGCCCAATTTCTTTCCCACGGTGTGCCAAGAAGTAATGTAAATATGGTGGATATGCAGCAATCCAAAAAACAAACGAGTACCATGTAACACACCTTGTATATTATGAAATGTGTCATGTTTTATATATCAGATGACAATTTGAATGTGCTGCATTTCAGGGATGGGCAACTGGAGGCCCGGGAGCCCGCCTCCTCACTCGGTGTGGCCCGTAGATAATACATAGTTTAACAAAAAATGAACAGATTTTTCCACTTGATTAATTTCACTAGTGAATCGATTCCTCACACCAAATCAGCAAAACTAGAAACATTGCCAAACCCAACATGGTTTGCTTTTAGTGAGCAGTTAGGCTAAGGATGCAGTGAAGGCAGTGTGGTTGGCCCACCCCAAGCTATGGAATGCACTCCAGCTGACAATTCGTCAATGTTCTACACTTTCTTCTTTTATATCCAAGCAAAGACCCCCAGCATGTTTATCACAACACTCCACCAGCACTTCGACGTCCTTTAATTATTATTTAATTGTCATTTTATTTTATATACATATGTATTCTACTTTATCCTTGTATAACTATTTTTATTTTTATTTTAATCAATCTCCTATTTTAGTTGTGATGTATAAATTCATTGATGCTTTGTTATTACTTTTTCAACTTTTATTACTGTAAACTGTTATTAATGTAAAGTGAACTTGGTGTCTTGAAATGCTCTTAAAATGTATTATTATTATTATTATGATTATGATTATTATTATTATTATTATTATTATTATTATTATTATTATTATTATTATTATTAGTGCCCCACACTTCACTCTTCAATATACCCTGTAGATTTCCATGCCACGTTTTGGTGTTAACTCACCAGTTTAATTCTAACTCAACAGAAATAAAACCCCACTCATTTTCAATGGGGTTTCATTTCTGGTGATTTAGAATTAAACTGGTGAGTTAGCGCCAAAACGTGGCATGGAAATCTACATGGTATATTGAAGAGTGAAGTGTGGGGCACCAGGTCAACAAACAAGAACAGCTGACAGCAAAGCATCAAGGATATCTGGGCTTCCATAACTCCCATGCACTGTTTTTGCCATTGACTTCAATGTGAAACGCATCATGGCCGTTATTAAGACAGAGAGAGTCCTAACCAAGTATTGAACATTGCATGTTATGTAGAAAGTACCAAATTTCAACTGATTTAATGTGACCCAAATTTTGATGAAGAAAAAAATGATTTTTTACTGTGTGTGTGTGTGTGTGGGTGGCATTTCCCAAAAGACTGATAGAACTACATATCAAACCAAAGACAAAGGATATAATGACATGATAAAACATTATTCACTTCTTTTCTGCTAACTGAACCACACCGATCTCCTCAGCTTGTACTTGGTCTCTGATTCTGACTCACACGTACAGCAGCTGCCAGTCTTGAACATGGCGCCACACACAAACCGTTATAAACACTCCTACCAGTAAGACGTGCTCAAGATTTCATATAAACACTGCGTCTGTTCACTCACGTTATTCAATGCTTTAATTGAAGAGTTCAGATGCAAAACCCCCTAACTCCATTTCTGAATACCGGCACTTCTATATTTTTAGAGAACCCTGTTGTTGGTTTGGTTTACATTCATGTACTTGATAATACATATAAATAGTTATATTACCTAAATAAATTTAAAAAATATGCACTTTTGATGGCTTTGTATTAAATAAAAATGAATTAAGATTAATTTCTGAAAAGGTGCTTAGGGGGTTTTGCATCTGAACTCTTCATATATAGCAGTGTTTCTCAAAGTGTGGTCCGGGGACCACTGGTGGTCCGCGACAGAGCTCAGGTGGTCCGCGAGTTGGTCTACTTTTCCAAGACGAGCTAGAAGTAGGCTATATTTGTAACACAATTACAAAGTTAAACACATGGAAAGTCTTATTTTCACCACAATAATACAGGCTTGTAACGTAAATAAAAAGTAAGTGATCTGCATTGAAATTAGCCGTGTCAAATTAACACCCCTCAAATGTCAATTGAGTTGACAAGTGGTCCCTGAACACTTTTTGGGGGACAAAGTGGTCCTCGGTCTGAAAAAGTTTGAGAAACACTGATATATAGCCTACCTATGAGATCCCTCATTATGCTGTTTGCATGTCATCAAGTACATTACAATCTACCTACACGCATGACTGAGGTTAGAAAGCAATGGCGTGTAACTGTTCTCTACAATGTTAGGTTTCAATCAACATAATGTTTGAGTTGGTGGAAATGGGAGTAATCACTATCACCAGCCACACCTTGTCATTCATGTCATGTTGACAACTGCTATAGGTGACAGAAAGAGCATCCATTTTCTCTCGCCTTATTTTCAATGAAGTGACGTATTGAAGGGGGGACGAGGTGCATTGCATCTTGTCTCTCTCTGTGCCTTAATTTTCTGATCTCTCCTACAGCTCAGTCATGCTCCCATCTCTCATCACACCCACAGCCTTACTGCTCTCCTTTACAGGTTTGAGCAATATTATCTTATACTATCCTGAAGAGAAACCTGCTGGAGGCCATCGGCAACTAACAATTATTTTATTGTTTTACAGGACTTCTACTCGGTAAAGATGTCCATCAACATCCTGATCAGCTCTTGTGCCGGACGGGTGTAAAAGTGAACATAACGTGTAGCCATAGAATTCCATCTTATGATACAATACTCTGGTACCAACAGAAGGAAGGAGACACAGCTATGAAACTTATTGGCCGTATGTCCTACACAAATGACTATATGGAAGACGACTGGGGAGCCTCTTTCAAGGTGGAGGGAGATGGTGAAAAAGAATCAAATCTGATATTGAGCTCAAGTCAAGCTGCGTTCAGTGCTCAGTATTTCTGTGCAGCTTATATAATGCACAGTAGTACAAGTTCTCATTCCGTGTGACAAAAACTCTAGCTTCATAAAGGAAACGCATGTGGTCGTATGTTGCTCTGATCACGTTGCGGTTCAAGGTGTTAAACCACAGCTGACTTAATTATGCCTGTTTTATTCTATTTACATGCATTACACACACACACACACACGCACGCACGCACACACACAAACACACACACACACACACACACACACACACACACACACACACACACACACACAGACACACAGAGTTTAAGATTATTCTTTTGCAGTAACACACTAAGACATATGAACAACTGTTTGCATAATCTATTTCAATGTAAGCCTACTTTCAAATCGATTCAAATGATTTCAAGCTGAGAAATGTTCCTCTGAGCCTGTAGTATACGTAATGTTTCCTCCTTTTTCTGACAGATCTCTTCCCCTCCCGTGATTAGCAGGCACTCTACTGTCATGCTGTGGCCTAACAACATGGCTAATGCCCTCTTTATCCTGCTGGCTGTGATAACCCTTTGGGAGACAGGTTTTTATTTCATATATCTTATTTACAATATAATATAATATAATATGATATAATATATAAAATAATATCATAATATACAGTAATTACTGAGTAGGCCCTTATTTATAGATATTTTTTTCTTTTTAAACATACAATTTCAGGGGTCTCTACAGCATTTGCCAACAACCTCCAGGTTTATCAGGAACCCCGCCATGCTTTCAAGAAAGCCGGCGAGAGCATTCACCTCACCTGCAGTCATAAAAATCCCAATTACGAAATATTACTGTGGTATCAGCAGCTGCCTTCAGACACAGCTCTCAATCTGGTCGGATTTGTACGTTTTAAATTGTCAACGATGGAAATGGCCGGAGAGAACTTTAATATAAGTGGTGACGGGGAGAAGGAGTCTGTGTTGCGTCTAGCCAGGCTCACTCAGGCGCAGTCGGCTGTGTACCTCTGCGCTGCCAGTGATACACAGTGCAGCTGTTTCCTCCACCCCTCTACAGAAACTTCAAAGACGTGAACTCTACCATACCAGAAATATGGAAACTGAATAGCAATGTAAATAAAATAATTGAAACTGAATGAGGTGTCATCAAGTGAAGAGAAAATCCGAAGTGCTCAGGGAATTGTTCATAAAAATCTTGAAGGTGCTCTTTGGTGTTGGGGAAAAAACAATATCTTGTCAAAAAAGGGAGTGCAAGGCACTCTTCTTGTGGAAAAATATTAAAAAGCCTTTATTGAAACATGGCTAATAAAAAAACATGGGAACAGAGACCCACGCGTTTCGGCGCAAGCCTTCTTCAGGGTGAATGAGGTGTGCTTCTGTGTGTGTGTGTGTGTGTGTGTGTGTGTGTGTGTGTGTGTGTGTGTGTGTGTGTGTGTGTGTGTGTGTGTGTGTGTGTGTGTGTGTGTGTGTGTGTGTGTGTGTGTGTGTGTGTGTGTGTGTGTGTGTTTGTATGTGTGTTACAATAGTCTAATGATGCGAATTCCCTAATTCATGGGGTTTTTTTTAGCTGGAAGGCCAACGTATATAAAAAGAAAAAAAATAATGACTGGAATAGTTTCAAAACTGGGCCATGAATCTACAATCCATGACAGTTTAACATTATTGATGGAATTATGGAAATAAAGCAACTTTTTCATGCTATTCTTATAAAAAGGCCTGGAGCTGTATGTTTGAATCTAAGTGTTTGCATTTAAGAAGTAGTAGATGTTGTATCCGTAAGATACCAGGCAGGCAGGGAGTGTTCTGGTCTTATAATTAGGGACCATTCAGTAATTCATCTCTTAATTTGTATGTTTTTTCTTGAGTAATTTAACAGTGTCTCAAGAGTTCAGATGCAAAACCCCCTAACTCCATTTCTGAAGATCTGCACTTCTATATTTTTAGAGAATCCCGTTGTTGGTTTGGTTTACATTCATGTACTTGATAATACATATAAATAGTTATATTACATAAATAAAATAAAAAATATGCAATTTTGATAGCTTTGTATTAAATAAAAATGAATTAAGATTATTTTCTGAAATGGCACTTAGGGGGTTTTGCATCTGAACTCTTCGTATGTTAACGCCATCTACTGGCCAGTTTAATGAAACTTCTCATCTCTCGTGTCAGTGCTCGCCCACTTCTCGTCTGGAACGAGATTTCGGTTAGTAAACAAAACTTCAGTTGAAACGGCAAGCTGTTCCTTGCTCAGTGAATTGAATAACTTTAATGTTAAATATAAACTCTTCAGTTATGATTCCCACAAGGGGGCAATGTCGGTAAGTTAAATTTAGTCTTACAAACGTATGTGTTTTATGGTCAATGTTTTTCCGGAAGATTATTAGAGATGTGTTGAAACAAGAGGAGCGATACTGCTGCTAGCCTGTACAGAGGATTGGTTAGCTTCCTGTGACGGCAACGTTCATTATTTTCAATAGAAAATTATATGTGATTAATGAGTTTAATACAGAGATTGATGTGTGTGTATAGATGTTTATCTATAACATATTTAGAAAGACTATTTTGCTAATAGGTGTTCCTTTTCTGTTTAGTTTTACAGCATAAATATTACCCGGTGACACGAGTAATAAAGGAGAGGAGAAAATACAGATGATCGGTGGGATGTTTCTTTATTGTTTTCCTTTCCTGGCTGTTTATACGCACTGGATAGCTGAACATGCAAACGTTTAGTGAGGCCAGTACATTATTATTATTATTATTATTCATACTATTACAGAACCTAGAGAATCTTTGGTGCAGGCCCACCCCATGAGCCAATAAAAATAGAATTCCATTGTTTAGGGCAACAATAGAAGCTGCGATATGATCCATGACACCCTCTGTGATGTCAGCTATGACATGATAGAATGTTCTGTGGATGTGATTAAAATTGTCAAAGTGTATGCCATTCACTTATTTGTTAATGATGGAGGCATAGCCTTTTTTACAATGAGGAGATTGGATGTGTGGTTAATGCAGCAATTTTCTTCCACACTATGAAGAAAGGTCAGTTAATTTATGTAGTATTTAATTTTCTATTTAATATTTTTTGCATAGACATGTGTTAGCTGTTGAGATAAACTGTGTCGATCTAATTGACAAGTAGGCTACTATCAAGTGCATTAAGGACTTTATTAAATCAAATCAGAAATCAAAATGTCTGCCTATTTTATAGAACTTACCACAGGCCTTCTCAATGTCCATTTACTTTAGTAGTATAGCCTAACAGTATAGCCTAATGTAAATGTAGGCTATAAATTAGCCTAATGTAATTATATCAATGTAAATAGCCTCTATAATATATAATGTAAAAATGTAATGTGTCACTAACACTTCTTTGGTCAACAAGTCAACACAAACAAAGAGTGTGTGGCATGGTTGGGTGGTTGGTGTGTGTGTGTGTGTGTGTGTGTGTGTGTGTGTGTGTGTGTGTGTGTGTGTGTGTGTGTGTGTGTGTGTGTGTGTGTGTGTGTGTGTGTGTGTGATGTAGTTACTGTGTGTAATGTAGAAATATAATGCATCAATTATATAATGTAAATTATAATGTTGACAAAAGATGACTCGTAGCTCAAAAAGTCGCAGTGTCTTCTCAAATTGGGTGCTCTTGGATGAAGGGGGTCAGTCTAATAATTCAACAAAAAAGACTCATCCAGGCAACTCCCAAGTGAATAATGAGGAAGTGAATAAAAATTAAGTTATGGCTAAAGCATGATTAAAAGAGTAAACATGTTTAGACCAGACACCGTTGGAGGCTAGGATTTGGGGCATTGTTGCTGGGGTCAATTTCCTGATCCACTCACCATCATTTACATCATTATACTGTATTCTCAGGCTCAAAAGATCCTTCCCAGAATCCGCCTGGACCTGCCTCAGGACTGGACCTGGCTGGATCACCTGGCTCATCCCTTCCATTTCCGGTGGAGGAGTATATCCTCAACCTCTCAGAGGAGTGAGTTGTGTTTAATTCCTATAATTAGAATCAGAATCAGCTTTATTGACCCAGTATACATTTTTGTCTGCAGTCTTCAGTAGTTCTCATTACAAAACAGTGCAAAACAAAAGTAAACTAGAAATGCACTCAGAGAGTGCAGACCTCTGTCAAGGAAGCTGTTTGATAGAACATTTGACTATGTTACATCATATTTTTATGAAGCCGTTCTGCCTTCCTTTTGTGAAATTAAAAACTGGAATGTCAAAATTTGCCCTGTCCTGTAGTTCAATTTGCGGTCATGGTGAAGAATCTTTAAAAAAATTCTCATTCTGGTTCGTGATCCGGATCACCACCAAAATGTAATCACTTGTTCCTTTGGTCATTTCCAAGAACTCCACAAAGTGTCATCCAAATCCGTTCATGGATTTTTGAGTTATCCTGCTGACAAACAGACAGACAAATAAACAAACAGACAGACAGAGACAAACCCATGCGACTCAAAACGTAACCTCCTTGGAGGAGGTAAAAAGTTATGATGATGGCAAAAGTTAGTGTGAAAAGAAAACTATAAAGATATCTTTCTATAGTCACATGATTGCCATTGTACAGACTAGCCGACCGATACAGGTTTTTCAATGGCCGATGTGATACCGATTTTTTTTCATCACCCTTGGCCTATACCCGATATTTGAGGCCGATATGGGTAAAACATTTTTTTTTAAAATGACAAATATTCCAGGTCTCAAGTGTGTTCTGTCCTGATCTGAGTGTTAGCAGTGGAGCGTACACAGACTTGACAGGCAGCTAAACTCGTCTTTCTTCCAAAATGTAGTATTTATTTGGTCGAAAACAACGTGTGAAACTGTAAACAAACAATCAAAACCACTTATTAGGCGTCTGCCTAAACCATAGGGCACTACACTGTAACAACAATTGTGCTAGCAAGCCATCTACACGAGAAAATATTATGAAACGTTACTTATCCTACTTCAACACGCTACAATAGATTAAACAAATATTCACGCTATCATAAAATTGTAATATCAAGCGATGATGAGAACAGAATAAGAAGGTATGCGTTGTTATAAATATGAGACGAACGTCAGCATCATAACGGTTAGCTAAATTAGGTTACGATGACACAGAGAAAAGCACCCATAAAGTTCACTAACGTTGACACAATCAATACGAACAGGTAGGTATTATAATCTTAAAAAAAACACTTACAGACATTGCTGCCTTAGAGAGGACATTAGTACTCCGGTACACCGTGTAATGAAGTTACCGGTATTATCTTCGGCATTCATTAAGTTACGTGTTGTTTCTTCACAACATTTCCATTCATTCCCAAGAGTTTACAACTGCTGCCATAGAAACGGGCACACGCAACCAGGACCCCACGTCAAAATAAGAGCATGAAACTCTGCACCCCGACATACCAGCAAATTATACCAACAAACATTCAACTTAGCTTCTCTTTTCATCAGTTTTAAACTGGGGGCAGAACACTCCCCGTCTGGCATTACTGATGCCAATACTAAACTTAGCTTTACACCTAAGCAGTTTTTTTTTTTAAACCAGTCACTCTAGGAGAAGGTGGTGTCAGAAATGGGCAGCAGGTAAATCTTCCACGTGCCTTGAGATGTCGTCCACCACTTTTCTGCTGCAAGCCGCTGTTCTGGCTGTATTGGAGTGGGTGGGCGTGAAGAGCGGGTGGTGAAAGGTGCCTGGGAGGGCCAGGTAGTAAGGCATGGCAGCGATGGACTGAGAAAAGTCTGCTGCTGCTGCTGCTGCTGCCGCTGCGTTATTATGGCAGCACTGTGGGAGGACAAGGCCACCGGTGACTCTACTGAGCCGCTGCGTTATTATGGCAGCACTGTAGGAGGACATGGCCACCGGTGACTCTACTGACTACCAAGGCAGGTAGCATATACAAAAATGGCCTGGTGAGGTGGCCACCAGGTTACCTGTAGATCTGGGAGGCTGACTCTAGGAAGATGGTGTCTGGGGGGTTGGTGTCTAGGAGGCTGGCTCTAGGAGGTTGGTGTCTGGGAGGCTGGTGTCTGGGAGGCTGGTGTCTGGGTGTCTGGGAGGCTGGTGTCTGGGTGTTTGGTGTCTGGGAGGCTGGTATCTGGGTGTCTGGGAGGCTGGTATCTGGGTGTCTGGGAGGCTGGTGTCTGGGAGGCTGGTGTCTGGGAGGTTGCCCTGGGAGGCTGGTGTCTGGGAGGCTGGTGTCGTGGCTGGTGTCTGGGAGGCTGCCCTGGGAGGCTGGTGTCTGGGAGGCTGGTGTCGTGGCTGGTGTCTGGGAGGCTGGTGTCGAGGCTGGTGCCTGGGAAGCTGCCCTGGGAGGCTGGTGTCTGGGAGGCTGGTGTCGAGGCTGGTGTCTGGGAGGCTGCCCTGGGAGGCTGGTGTCTGGGAGGCTGGTGTCTGGGAGGCTGGTGTCTGGTTGGCTGGTGTCAAAGCTGGTGTCTGGGAGGCTGGTGTCTGGTTGGCTGGTGTCAAGGCTGGTGTCTGGGAGGCTGGTGTCGAGGCTACTCTGGGAGGCTGGTGTCTGGGAGGCTGGTGTCGAAGCTGCTCTGGGAGGCTGGTGTCGAGGCTGCTCTGGGAGGCTGGTGTCGAGGCTGCTCTGGGAGGCTGTGATGTGTGAGCACAGTGTCCATACCTGTGCTCCCCGCCGTGGCTCAGTCTCTCTTTACAGCAGATGGTGTCGTGGCAAGGAATGAGGTGGGATGGACATCCATCCTGGAGAATGTGAGTTCGGAAGGTTGTCACTTCCAGGGGGGGGCTGGTTGGCCGTGCTTCTGCACCAGGTGGGGCTGAAGACGGAGGTGGTGTCTGAGAGGTCTCGGGATGCATGGCTGAGCAGTGTCTGTCACTCTCACACTCACCACATTTCAGTGCTGCTTGGCAGTCCTTGGCAAGGTGGTTGGGGGCACAGCATCTGTAACAGCGCTTGTGTTCTTTTAGAATGTCCTTCCGTTCATGCAGTGTTTTCGTCCTGAATGACCTACAATTTTCTACTGAATGGCTTTTCTTGTGCACAGGGCAGTATTGAGCTGGGTCAGTGTCTGTAGCGCCTGTGATGTCTGTCTCACCGGTGGCGGACATGTCCGTCTTCTGCACAGATATGTACGTCTTGTCGCCTCTGCTGTTGTTCGACACAGTGAAATTTGGGTCATTGCGGGCCTTTGCCTCGCGTTCCATGAAGCCGACGAAGAATGAGAAGGGAGGAAAAGATCCTCTGTGCTGCTCTTTGAAGCGGGAGCCTGTGGTGAGCCACTTTTCCTGCAAGCTAGGAGGCAGTTTCTCTACAATGGGTTTTACCCCACGAGGCGTGTCGAGGTAAGCCAGCCCGGGAAGGTAGCCGTCATTCTTAGCTGCTAGCAGCTCCATAAGAAGGTCACTAAGCTCTCTCAGCTTCACATTGTCTCTGACTGACAGTCGGGGAAAGTTGTCTAGCCTTTCGAACAGTGCATTCTCCATCATTTCTGGTGTACCATAGCATTCTTGCAGTCTCTGCCAGGACAAACAGAGGGCAGCTCTGGGGTTAGTGACATGAACAGCACGAATCCTCTTCACATGTTCCGATGACTCTTTGCCCAGCCACTTCGCAAGGAGGTCTAACTCTTCACTGTATGTAAGCCCCAAGCCCTGTGTTGCATTGAAGAAAGATGACTGCCATGCTCTGAAACTCTCTGCTGAGTCGTCAAATTTAGTAAGGCCCGTGGTCACTAACTCTCTGCGCGCCAGGAACTTGGCAAAGTCGATCATGGGTGGAGAGTCATGGTGAACAGGAGGATGCTGATTGTGTGTGGCGATGGCAGTGTGACTGTGTGGCGGCTTTACCTCTATAGCTTCAGGTGCTGGCTGAAATGAAGGGCTGTTCACTGTGTACTGTGTTTCGTGGTGATCTGGAAAAACAGGGGGCTGTGCGCTGATCTGTAGTTGATGTGTCGGTCGTCTGAATTCTCTAACTAGGGGTTTTTCCTCCACAGCTTCAGGTGCTTGCTGAAATGGAGGGCTGTTCACCAGGTACTGGGTTTCATGGTAATGGTGGTCTGAAGTCTCTGAGTGGGGGCTTCACCTCTACAGCTCCAGGCACTGGCTGAAATGGAGGACTGTTCACCAGGTACCTGGTTTCGTGGTGATGAGGTGAGGCTGGACACTGTATGTTGAAGAAAGTTGGCTCCTGTGCTGGTGGTGTGAAGACTCTGACTGGGGGGTTTACCTCTACAGCTCCAGGTACTGACTGACATGGAGGACTGTTCGACGTGTGTTGCGTTTCATGGTGATGTGGTAAGGCAGAAGACTGTACGCTGACCTGTGACTGGTGTTCCACATACTCTTCAGTGCGCTGCTGGATCGCTTGTCGAGTAACCATACCAGTTAGGCTCTGTACATCTTCATTCTCTATGGCAACAGCTGCTTCCCACACCTCAGCTTCGACCCGCGCTGCCTCTGCATCCCTTTCATACTCCAATGCCTCCAAATCTGCTTCTAATGCTGCCCTTTGTAGATCCAGCTTGGCTCTCTCCTTTTTCAATTCAACCTGTCGCTTGGCGTAAGATGCCTTGGTGAGCGCTGCCTCGGCTGTGGCTCTAGCTTTGGCAGCCTCCATGACAGAAACTCTTGAAGAGGACGAGCGCCTCGAGCTGGCTCTTGAGTGGACCGATGGAGGTGGAGACGAGGGGCGTGACGACGGCATGCTGGAGTTCTAATATTATCCGTTGCTCCTTGCTAGTTGTCTTTTCACTGTTCTGTCCTGATCTGAGTGTTAGCAGTGGAGCGTACACAGACTTGACAGGCAGCTAAACTCGTCTTTCTTCCAAAATGTAGTATTTATTTGGTCGAAAACAACGTGTGAAACTGTAAACAAACAATCAAAACCACTTATTAGGCGTCTGCCTAAACCATAGGGCACTACACTGTAACAACAATTGTGCTAGCAAGCCATCAACACGAGAAAATATATGAAACGTTACTTATCCTACTTCAACACGCTACAATAGATTAAACACATATTCACGCTATCATAAAATTGTAATATCAAGCGATGATGAGAACAGAATAAGAAGGTATGCGTTGTTATAAATATGAGACGAACGTCAGCATCATAACGGTTAGCTAAATTAGGTTACGATGACACAGAGAAAAGCACCCATAAAGTTCACTAACGTTGACACAATCAATACGAACAGGTAGGTATTATAATCTTAAAAAAAACACTTACAGACATTGCTGCCTTAGAGAGGACATTAGTACTCCGGTACACCGTGTAATGAAGTTACCGGTATTATCTTCGGCATTCATTAAGTTACGTGTTGTTTCTTCACAACATTTCCATTCATTCCCAAGAGTTTACAACTGCTGCCATAGAAACGGGCACACGCAACCAGGACCCCACGTCAAAATAAGAGCATGAAACTCTGCATTAAGCACCCCGACATACCAGCAAATTATACCAACAAACATTCAACTTAGCTTCTCTTTTCATCAGTTTTAAACTGGGGGCAGAACATAAGTGAAAAATAAACATTTATTTAACATTATAAAGACAAGCTGGGCTACTTCACAGTGACTAGACCCAGAGATGACTGGAGCACTCAGCAACTTTTTTAGAGGTTTTTTATTTTGGTGCACAAAATGACTGACGTTTCGGCGCACCTGCGCCTTCCTCAGAGTCAAGAACTCTTGACTCTGAGGAAGGCGCAGGTGCGCCGAAACGTCAGTCATTTTGTGCACCAAAATAAAAAACCTCTAAAAAAGTTGCTGAGTGCTCCAGTCATCTCTGGGTCTAGTCACTGTGAAGTAGCCCAGCTTGTCTTTATACTGCTGTCCTCGACGGTGAGCACCACCAAGGCTGAAGCGCAGACATCCCCTCTTCGACTTATTTAACATTATTTAACATTAGCAAATTGAGGTAGAACGTGTAACATTTAGACACCCACTCTAACAATGAAGTAATGTCTAAAAATCAAGTAATAAAAAAAAAAAGTGTCTTGGTGCTTTTAAAAAACCCGAATAACATAAAATAATAATAAATAGTCCGTATCGGCCAAAACCACATGTGTATCGGACGATACTGATACACTTAAAATACGCAAATTTCTGCCGATATCCTTAGAACAGACACTCACCATTTCCCAATGTCAAGTGTTCTAGCCTTGGTAGTGCGTGAAACACCTAGTAATTGGATGCTCTTTGGTGAACTCCGCAGAGTATCCAATCATTAAGCTTTTCACGCACTACCAAGGCTAGAACACTTGACATTGGGAAATGGTAATAGTTTGAGTCTTTTTACATAGGTTGCATCTGTTTAAATCTCTCAATCGTATGTTTTTTTCAATTCTAGGGAATGGAAGGCTTTCAGCAACATGTTAGAAACTCCTGTAAGTACAGCTGCATTAACAAATATGTTCAATGTTTTCTTCAAACAGGTATGAAGTTATCTGTTTTTGCCTGTTTTTTTTAAAAGTTTAAATCACATTTTTTGTTGACCCCCAGATGACAAGGAGCCAGTTTGTGGAGCTCTCGAAGACTGTCCTGAAGGTGTTTAGCCTGGGCTCATTTCGTCTCGTTCTACCAACTTTGATCCACCGTGGATGTGATGAGCTGAAGAGCGACTCAGATACATCCTCAAGGTAAAATAATTTAAAAAATAATAACTTGATAACACTTTATTTTAGGGATACATCTATTAGCACTAATACATACAATATTAATGCCTGTGTAAGTCACTTGTAAGGCATGTACCAAGCAAAATCAGACAGTTGTTAAGCATGTATTCACAAATGTCTTGTTCATGCCCAATTAGGGGTTTATTACTAATATGACCTTAGTAAGGGCCAGTAAGCCTATATTTCTATTTATTAGTAAGTAGTAAGTTGCAGAATACAATGTGTATAAGCTCCCGACACACTGTGTGAACAAACCCTGAACAGTGTGAAAACAGAGGTGGAATAAGGGTCCCTATTCTAAAGTGGTGCATTGCTCAGCCCAGATGGCTTAGGGCCCCTGCACTACCAAGGACCCCTCAGTACCTAGGGCCCCCACACCACACAGGCCCGCACTACCTAGCCCCCCTGATCAGCAAAGCGTAAGGATATATTAAATAATTATTTTTTGAGCAGTGGAGACATCTAGCATTCTCTTGTTCATATCAAGACTTAAAGGGAACAGGAGCTATTATATAGCAAGGACTGAACGTACACTAGTCAGTGACGGTGGGTTGGTGAGATGTATTTTTGTCATGTACCATTCAGTTTATTTGTAAGAACCCCAAAATAAATGCAGAACATTAGAATAATAGTTTTGAAGCAAACTAAACTATTATTTTGTGATAATTAAGTTAATGTTCGAGAACATTAGCTCCAAGAAGTGCAATGCATGATGGGTACGCAATCTAGGCCTACAGACAACCTACCCGGCTCTGCGTCTACCTACGTCCTTAGCTCCTCCCCTCACTCGTGCAATTTAGTTTTTATCCAAACAATTTGCCATGTATGTTACAACAGAAATATTATCATTGCTGCATTGGCCATGCATTGCATTTCTGACAAAGGGTGTACCCATCATGCACTGCACTTCTTGGAGCTAAGTTTCTCAAACATTAACTTATTTATTATCACAAAGGAATACCTTCGTTTCGCTTCCAAACTATTACTCATCGTTATATTCTGCATTTATTGTAGGGTTTTTACAATTAAAACTAATTGGTGTATGAAAAAATTACATCTCACCACCCCACCGTCATTGAGAAGTTTACATCCAATCCTTGCTGTATAATGCTTCATATTATCCTTTTCCATACTGAGTTTAAGAAGTGAGAACTATGTTTCTAATTAGACTGATGCATATTTGAATAAGTTCTTACACTTTGCGCCCCAAGGGGGCTGAGTAGAGTGGGGGCCCTAGGTAGTGTGGGGGCCCTAAGCCATGTGGGCTGAGCAATGCTTCACTTTAGAATAGGGACCCTTATTCCACATCTGTTTTCACACTGTTCAGGGTTTGTTCACACAGTGTACCAGGAGCTTATACACATTGTATTCTGGCCCTTACAGCTTACTCATAAATAGAAATCTAGGTCTACTAGGTCCTTACTAAGGTTATATTGGTAATAAATCCCTTATTGTGCATGAACAAGACATTTACGAATAAATGTCTAACAACTGTCTGATTTTGCTTAGTACATGCCTTACAAGTTACTTACACAGGCATTAATATTGTATGTATTAGTGCTAATAGATGTATCCCTAAAATAAAGTGTTACCTAACTTGATAACACTTTATTTTAGGGATACATCTATTAGCACTAATACATACAATATTAATGCCTGTGTAAGTCACTTGTAAGGCATGTACTAACTTCAATTCAGCTTCAATAGAATGCTATGAAACGTCCAGGAATATTCTCTAAGCTGGACATCTGGCAATTTTGTGTAAATGTCAACATTCTGAAACAAAAACTGCATATATGTAACATTCTACTTGCTTCTTGGTACAGAACGTGGTGTGGTGAAATATTCCCATATTTTGGCATCATTCCTGCTTAATGTACTTCTCACATGCCTGCTATGTATGGAGACGCACCTGTGCTAGATGAAAATTTTACCCATGTTAAAATGGCGGTGCTCCCGGCCAGGCCATGTCACGTGATTGTGACGGCATCCCGATTCCCGACTTAGAGAAAACTGGGGCTACAGCTACAGCAACTTCATGTACAATCTTGTTTTTTTTAACACAGATAAAATACACAGTAAAAAAATGCAGTGAAAAAAATGCTGTGTTAATTCAACACTTAGAGAGTACTCCGAGACCAAATAGATGATGTTAAATCAAATCTCTAAGTGTTATATTACCACTGTATGTTCTTTTTGCTGTTTACGAAGCAGCTCTCTGGCATCTTCATCTGAATCTTGCCTGAAAAAGTTAACTCTCTGAAGTCAGCCACTGAAGACAAATCTAGTACAATCTTTTAAACTTTTGCCTGTTTGTTTTTTATGTCTGGTAATAGATCTGGTGAAAGTGGAAACTCATCGGAGGGTGTTTTAAGTGGATCCTCAAGGTAAACTAAAAATAATAGATCAGAGAATGCCATGAACCTGTTGGTAGATCTTAATGATTTTGACCTGCTAAATCAGCATGGTGAAATGTCTTGAACCTTCTTGCCTGTTTCCTTGTTTGTAGTTATAGTTATGCCAGTGGAAGTGCCTGCGCGTCCTCATCTGCTACTGCTGATGGTCCGATGCTCTGGATGAAATGTGCCCTGGCAGCCTTCAGGAAGAGGGTGGCATGGCTTCTTCCCCGTCACTCGCCAGATGTTCACTCTTACATGTCTGACATTCACGCCGACAGCGACAAGCGTAGTGCCTGCCCTCGCTCCCGATCTGGAACCAGGACAGAGCCACGTCGTGGAATTCCATCCGTTCACGTAGAGGATTTCGGCCTGTTGCCAGATGTTCACTCTTACATGTCTGACATTCACGCCGACAGCGACAAGCGTAGTGCCTGCCCTCGCTCCCGATCTGGAACCAGGACAGAGCCACGTCGTGGAATTCCATCCGTTCACGTAGAGGATTTCGGCCTGTTGCCAGATGTTCACTCTTACATGTCTGACATTCACGCCGACAGCGACAAGCGTAGTGCCTGCCCTCGCTCCCGATCTGGAACCAGGACAGAGCCACGTCGTGGAATTGAATCCGTTCACGTAGAGGATTTCGGCCTGTTGCCAGATGTTCACTCTAACATGTCTGACATTCACGCCGACAGCGACAAGCGTAGTGCCTGCCCTCGCTCCCGATCTGGAACCAGGACAGAGCCACGTCGTGGAATTGAATCCGTTCACCTAGAGGATTTCGGCCTGTTGCTAGACAGACTGTTTTCCAATGAGGCCATTGATCGAGTTGTCCAAGAACTTGTTGGTCAGGTGCAGGTTGCGACGCAAGACGGTGGTCCATCTGGTGTCCCAGCAACAGTGACAGTTCCTGAGGCGGTGTACGCTAACACCGAGCAGGCAATCAAGAACCTGCTCCGCCCGTATGTCACCCCGCTTGTGGTTTGCAATTCTCCAGGTACAACTGTCCCTAACATTGCAAGATTCACAGAACTGCTCCTTGCAGAATTGGAAAACTGTCATTCTGCTGCTGTGCTTGGAGCCGAAGACGATGTTAGAGCCTCAACGTCGCACAGCGTGGACCAAAGCTGTCAGTCCAGGACCGCCAGCTTGAAGACAGACACGGAGACCCAGGAGTCTTCAAGCCAGAACGGACGCCAGCGCATGTTTGGTCTGTTCAGCCAGCTGATGGTCCATCAGGTCATGGATAAGATGCATGAGGATTCAGCAGCGCAACAAGAGCAGGAGAGCGTAAGAGGGTCTTCCACCGCTGCATCCTTGCTTCTCGGTGACACTAAGGACTTCGGCTGCTTTGTCACTGTACTGCTGCTGAGGCTCCTGGCCAGAATGAGTGATGGATGCCCCTGCTGCGGCGCCAAGAGGCTGGACCAGGACCTGCTACAAAAGCTCATTGAGGATCTTCTGTTTGAGTCCACCAGTGACCCATGGTGCCCAAGCTTCGATGGTGACCTCAGCAACCAAAAGATTCCGTCCATCTATAGGGCCATGGACGCAGTTTGGCTCAGACTGCTGAAGCAGTTTGGCTCAGACGGCATCCTGTGGAGGGCCGTCGATACACAGGATAACTCATTTGACGCAACCTTATTGGCGGAATTACGAAAGGAACTGTTGACCCAGCGTAACGTAGAAGATTCTACCGCACCATCCACCCAAAGTGACTCGCCGTCCCTCAGCCCCGTGCCTGAACCGTCCACCCAAAGTGACTCGCCGTCCCTCAGCCCCGTGCCTGAGGTCACCTCTGGACAAACAGCTAGAAAAGCCAGAAGTAAACTCAAGGTATGAAAAATGAGCCAAGACAACACCACATATGACATTATTGGGTTTATATAGCTATGTATTTATTGTTTTAACATTATGAGCGTAAAAGGTAATGGACTTACATGCCTTTAAATGACAAGGTTTTCCCCTCTGGTCCTACGTAGATCTTTAAGATACGCAGCAGTGCAAAGATTGCACCAACTAATGATGCTTCTGACAAGGGTAAGGGACCTTACGATTGTCATTACACGACTGTCTTGATTCCCCTTTGTTTTTGATTTTGAATTCTTATTCTCATTTCTTCGTCTCCCAAAGGGCTGGAGTCAGAGGCAACCGTCACTCGTGCCCTATCGGATGAGGGTATTGCTGCCGCACCTTCTGGTGACAGGAAGGAGCCGCGCAGACGGCCCTGGTACAAGAAGATCTTCCTCAGGCTCAGCTGTTTTGGAGGCCCAGCTGAGATCTGACCTGTCCAGCCCACCACCTATACCCTTACACCCCATCCTAACCCAAGCCTTCACCCCTACCCAACTCCCCAACTTGTTTACCATATCCACCCATCCTACCACACACACACACACACACACACACACACACACACACACACACACACACACACACATCACCTATGCCAGCCACATCACAAGGCTGCCCATCACCAGGGGCGGCGCTACAGGGGTGGCTAGGGGGGCATTTGACCCCCCTGAAATCTGATTGGCTACCCCAGGTGCTCCCCCAGAAAATGGACAGGAGCCCCGCCCACTCGCGTTACACGAGGCACATAGATCGCCTGCAAATCGCTATCGCGAGTGAAGAAACAGAGCCATACAGAGAACAGAGTTATGCGATTGGAGGACCAGGAATTAAATTGCAGCCCCGCCTTTCAGCGAGATAAGGTTGTTCCTAAAGCGGCTGTCTTCCCATAGACTCAACATAGAACCACCACATTAACAGCCAAAAATAAGGACTAACGAACTATACTGCGGGGTAATCACCATAAATATGTAAACTATCAACTGTCTCGGTGGTGATAATCACAACAGTTTTACCACCTGTGATGTTTATCTGAAGTTATTACTACGAACAGCAAGTCTTGTCATATTCCCTGCATTGCATCGCATTGCATTTGCTGTGTGCTACGCCCACTACTAGGAACCAACATTCGCAACGCTGAGCAGTACTGAGAAGCTAAAACAGCTAATTTTGCTAATGAGGAAGTCGGCCCTAGCAGACAGCGGAGATCGCCTGACTCTGTTCTCTGTATGGCTCTGTGAAGAAAGGATAACCATTTTTCCCACACACATTTCGATGCAAGTCTGTGTACACACCACACTCGTAAATTTACAGTAGGCATATGGGGTACCATTCGAAAGCTTAGAATCCCCTCTGTCTAGTGGTATGCATGGCAACTCTCTGTCTTGTACGTCCAGAAGAAGAAAAGCCTTAGAGAAAAAAAAACTGCTTATTTCAGTCCAGATTCATTTCGTTTTCCTTTTGGAAAGTTAGCTGTCTGCCATTTAAGATTTTTCAGTACTAGGCCTATATATTGCTCTATTGCCCATGTGATAAATAAATAGATTCGTTTTTGGTGGTAAATGAAAGTAGCTTCATGATTAATTCATGTGAATTCAACTCAAACATCATGTCTAAAGTCCAAATATTCACTGGCATAATACTAATGGCTGTGTTTGTGTTGGAATAGACTAGATGCTAATGAGTATTTTAAAAGAATGTCCTTACAGCCCCTTCGATAGCATTGTTATATGTGTGAATTAGCAAGCTCTTAGAAGCATCGCCTCATTACAGTGACTGGATTTTATGGAAGTAACTCTGAAATCTGAAGTCTGAGTTCAGACTTAAATTATTGATGGGAAATTTGAAATTACATAAAAACACAGATGGTAGAAAATAATTTGATTAACCCTCAGACACCTAAGCATTCATTTCCTTTCAACTTCAAAGTCTGATGCAGAAACATTCATGTTCATTTCTGAGAATTCTGTAGAAACGTTGACAATCTGCAATAATGGGCATCAGTGAAACACTTATCTTTATCATCTCACATCACTATATGATTCTCACATACATAAACACAGATAGCCTACAGGTGTACACACCTGTCAGTGTATTCCAATGGCGTAGCACCCAGGTATTAGCATTTTCCTTCCAAAAAAAGCAGCCCTTCATATCATACTTTTCTCAAAAACTTGTTTCCCACATTTCTGGCACATCTTTGGAGAAAAAAGAGTAGCCTACATATTAAATTATTACCTCTACAATGGTTAAAATGTATTCAGAAAAGACAGAAAGCAGTTAATAAAAATGGCCATGTTTTACTTGAAATGTGATATTTTCTATATTAATACTATTTTCTATCCGGAAATGTGTGGTGTTGGGATATGTCATTTGAGTTAGGTTCAGTCAATGTAAGGCACATAGCTCTTTGTAAATCTTGCCATTTGCAATGCAATGGGTTTCTGAGGGTCAAATCACAAAAAAACATCACAAATCACCAAAAGACATAAATTGTGACTGATTACTCTTTGACATAATCGGAGACCTAAAACTTAAGGGTGCAGTTATAGGGTGCACTTTAGAAGGGATTCAGTGACAGTACCTTACAGCAGGTGTTAGGGTTGCCAAATGTGACCAATGATTACCAACCCAAAAATACTCAAAAGAATGCCTTAAAACTAAAATCCTGCCAGATTTACACAGAAGTCTTGATTTATATGACCACAAATTTACAGAATACCTGCCCAAAGCCCTTTTTTAACCCATAGATGACAATCGGAAACCGCTCAATCTGGTACCAGTGACGGGTGTCATAAGAACCCGGGAATATCATTCTCTTTAGGCCTATCTATTCTATAGTGTTTGAGTGTTTTTTTCTTTGTGTAAGAGTAGGGCTGTCACGGTGTGAAATTTTAGGCTCACGGTTATTGTGGCCAAAATTACCACGGTTTACGGTATTATCGCGTTTTTTTTTAATTTTTTTTAATGCCGACACTAAAGGCGACATGGTACCGCAAACCTCGAACAAAAACCTTACATTGCGCAATCATTTATAGCCTAATCCTCGTGTAGCCTAATAAACACAGGAACAGTATTTGAAAGCTTAGACCCTGAAGAATGTTTTAGCACTACTTTACAGATATTTGAACATATTGTTTGTGCGTTATTGTTGTTAATTTATTACAAAATGTCGCGTTTCAAATTTCACCCCAAGCCCCCACTTTCACGGCGTCTCCATACCTTTCTATGAGTAGACATCGAAAACGTGGATAAATCCTAGCATGCATGGTGTCAAAATGCTCCTCTAGCATCCATGGGGTTAGAGCATATGTAGTTTTTTCACTGTATTTCAACCACATGTGCAACCCGACTATAACTAAACCAGTTTACTGTGTTACGCAGATTTTTCCCTCCCCTGGTGCTTTTGCATTTTCGAATGGACTACCTCCATATGACCAACGCCTTTTCACGTGACCCCTTTACAGTTAGTAAACACTTATGGCCATGCGCCATACAGAAACTAGATATGTGTTTTTCCCCGAAATAAGAAAACAGATGGTCACGGTAACTTCAGCTATGCGGGCTGCGCAAACTCCATACAGTGAATGGGTTGCGCTCTCCCGACAGCACCGCAGTGAACTGTAGGCATGGCTCGACTAGTGAGTGGGGACACAACGCAACCTGTTTACAGAACCTCTCTAGTGATGAGGCTGTGCACACATGCCTCTGTCTCGCTAGCCAACGTAGCCTAACGAGTTGACACCGGGCAGCAAGCACGTGAATCATGGCTCTCATATTCTGGGAACGAAAAACATTGGCTCTTCGACACGTATGAAAAATTACCAAAAACGAGCCAACGAGATGTTTCGGCGAAGCTTGGCATTCCCCAGGAGGCTACCTTGTGTTTAAACTGCTCCAGGCTGCGTCTCCCCACGAGTCCCTCCCACTCCCCCTCGCCCTTCTCATCTCTCCTATGCCAGCAAGCCCAGCGCGACTTTCCCAATTCCAAGCAGTTCTTAGAGTGGCTTTTTAAAACTGTGTAAAAAAAACACGTTGTAGGCTAGGCTGCTACTGTACAGCAGGCTATGCAACAGTGTGTTATTTATCGGTGTAGCAATTTCAAGTGCCCAGTCTAGCCGCGTTTTGCATGCATAACCTGAATCACACTGTGCAGAAACTCGCCAGAAGACGTTTGTCGAATGGGAACTTTACAAACTTATTTGATATCATAAGAGATGACGACCCGTGCGTGGTCTATGCTTCGAAATGCATATAAGCCTCGTCTTTCTCAGCGCTCATTTTTGGCAGACAGGTAGAGACAAAAAAGAGGTGAAATAATACAAATTCGGTTTTAGTAATCAACCGCTTACAGTGTTCAAATTGGCTCCTCGGACAAACGTGACCACTATAAGCGGATTCCACTGTTAACATTCTGTACGGTTAGGTGAGTTATGGAAATGCAGATATTGTCACTCACGTCTCGTCACCGTCAAACTATTTAGGAGTGTCAGGGATGAAAGATATCCCGGTGTAACGGTGTGCGGTAAGGTAACCCACCGAGATAACACCGTATTTTAAAATTCAACCGGTTATCTTCACCGTCATCATATTTAAGCGCGGTTACCGTGAACACCGGTAACCGTGACAGCCCTATGTAAGAGTATGCCCCTGTGAAATTCATGTGGCTACCCCATTGCCCCCCCAATAATACATGTCTGGTTCCGCCACTGCCCATCACAGCCCATACAGAGCAAAACCATTTGTTTTGACTTCACTTTGGAAAGGCCTGTTAAGAAAAGGCCTTAACCCACTCACCCATTGTGTCCCACACAAGTTTGCAGGAGTTGACGCAAACTGATTATAGCTATGAGTTTGGACCATTTTGTCCTGAGAGGCCATGCCCCTATGCATCGCAAATACACCCTACTTCAAGGATTATTTCTACCTGCTTTCTGTCCACAATCCCGAGGCACACCGTCAGAAGTGTCCAGAACACATCCTCAGAGCCAGGGGTGCCGACAGAGGGGGCCTGTATTGGGCTGGGGGGGCCCTTTCAGATGACGTTGTCCTGGGCCAAGCCAAAGCTGTCATCGGCCCTGCTCAGAGCTTCTGAACCACTCTTTCATCATGCTTGAGTCCTGGACTGTGTGAATGTGCATAGCAACATTGCTTGGGAAGAGCGGTCCAACCAGGGAAGCTGATAGGGAGCAACAAACAGATCACTTGTCCTGTGCTCAGGGAGAAAGGGGAGGTTAAGAACTGGGTCCTCATGACATCGCATGTATTGGGTGGGGGGTCCCTTTTACATGACTTTGTCCTGGGTCCAGCCAAGAATGTCAGCAGGCCTGGGTCCAACAGCGCTGGTGACTGCTCTGCCCTGATGTGCTGTGCTGTGCCGAGTCGTTAGGAAATGGAACGGCCATATAGGGTGCCAAGGACTGACTCCAGCTGCAGGTCACGATTGGGATGCATCATGCAGTCTAGTTGGTGGTGTGCAGGGGCACCACAATGTCAGGCTGTATTCTGTTGGCTGTACCTGCAGTCTGGCCTTCACTGGGAAGTAGAGAATGTCCTCGGCCACCGGCAGCAGCGTTCTTTTGCATAGACGGAGAGACAGCGTAGGCACCAAAGTCGGGGGCTGCCAAACGTCCTTTGCATTCTTCAGAGTGATAGCTGTGATCCAGTCCATTGTGGCAGAGGCTGCATTTCAGGGATGGGCAACTGGAGGCCCGGGAGCCCGCCTCCTCACTCGGTGTGGCCCGTAGATAATACATAGTTTAACAAAAAATGAACAGATTTTTCCACTTGATTAATTTCACTAGTGAATCGATTCCTCACACCAAATCAGCAAAACTAGAAACATTGCCAAACCCAACATGGTTTGCTTTTAGTGAGCAGTTAGGCTAAGGATGCATTGAATGCAGTGTGGTTGGCCCACCCCAAGCTAATGGAATACACTCCAGCTGACAATTCGTCAATGTTCTACACTTTCTTCTTTTATATCCAAGCAAAGACCCCCAGCATGTTTATCACAACACTCCACCAGCACTTCGACGTCCTTTAATTATTATTTAATTGTCATTTTATTTTATATACATATGTATTCTACTTTATCCTTGTATAACTATTTTTATTTTTATTTTTATTTTAATCAATCTCCTATTTTAGTTGTGATGTATAAATTCATTGATGCTTTGTTATTACTTTTTCAACTTTTATTACTGTAAACTGTTATTAATGTAAAGTGAACTTGGTGTCTTGAAATGCTCTTAAAATAAAATGTATTATTATTATTATGATTATTATTATTATTATTATTATTATTATTATTAGTGCCCCACACTTCACTCTTCAATATACCCTGTAGATTTCCATGCCACGTTTTGGTGTTAACTCACCAGTTTAATTCTAACTCAACAGAAATAAAACCCCACTCATTTTCAATGGGGTTTCATTTCTGGTGATTTAGAATTAAACTGGTGAGTTAGCGCCAAAACGTGGCATGGAAATCTACATGGTATATTGAAGAGTGAAGTGTGGGGCACCAGGTCAACAAACAAGAACAGCTGACAGCAAAGCATCAAGGATATCTGGGCTTCCATAACTCCCATGCACTGTTTTTGCCATTGACTTCAATGTTAAACGCATCATGGCCGTTATTAAGACAGAGAGAGTCCTAACCAAGTATTGAACATTGCATGTTATGTAGAAAGTACCAAATTTCAACTGATTTAATGTGACCCGAATTTTGATGAAGAAAATTTAGATTTTATGTGCATGTGTGTGTGTGTGGGTGCATGTGTGTGTGTGGGTGCCATTTCCCAAAAAGACTGATAGATCTACATATCAAACCAAAGACAAATGATATAATGACATGATAAAAAATATTCACTTCTTTTCTGCTAACTGAACCACACCGATCTCCTCAGCTTGTACTTGGTCTCTGATTCTGACTCACACTTACAGCAGCTGCCACTCTTGAACATGGCGCCACATCTCTTCATCCACCTGCTACCAATACCACTGTTATTAAAGGTGAACATGTTTTACAATGGCAATATTGCTGTTTAGTTGTATTGTTGTATTACATATCATAATTATGTAATGTCAACATCTTGTGCCTGTCATTCAACAGGAGAAGCTGAACAGAATCCTACCGAGCTGATAAAAATAAAAAGACCAGCGTGCACACATGAATGGCCAAAAACATGAATGGCTGTAACTTGATGGCTTGGTATAAGCAAGTGCTTGAAAAGTCTGGCCTTGAACTGATTGGATATGTGTTTCATGATTTAGTAACAACTGAGAAAAAATATGAAAACTGTCTCACTATCATTGGGTATGGGAATGACAGCACACTTCAGCTTCTCAATCCCCTTAGACCTGAGGACAGTGCTGTGTATTTCTGCAGCTCTGGGGTGAATTTCTCAAAACCAAAGTTGCTTACTACATTAGCTACTTTGTTGTTTTCAATGCATTTTCCCATTGGCAACTACCGAAGTTGCTAACAGGCTAGCAACTTCTCTTTTGAGAAACTCACCCCTGCAATCCTAGGAGGGCGGGTCGCACAATACTACATGTCTCTTCTCAGCTTGATAATGTCCCTGTAGCGAAGGGGAGTAGAGTTGCCCAGCTGGGACTCGAACCCAGACCTTCTGGGGTAGTAAACCGGGGCTCTGACCGCTACACCAAAGAGCCAGGCTCGTTGGCATGTTAGTCAGAACACACCCACAACCCTAGTGATGGTCACTCCATCACACTGCCTTCCCCTTCGGGAAGCGCACCCGTGCACTTCACACACTCATGGTGTCCCTCACGCAACTGCCCATCATGCTTCTCCCATCCAGTGTGCCCCGTCATCAATGCTTCACCCATCACTGGGGTCCCTCACACCAGGGTCACCAATCCTGGGGGTCCCTCACATGGAATTACGGCTCACACACAATGGGTATGCTTCCGATGGCCTCACGGTAGCCATCCCACTTCTGACACCATTTGTAGCGAAGGGGAGTAGAGTTGCCCAGCTGGGACTCGAACCCAGACCTTCTGGGGTAGTAAACCGGGGCTCTGACCGCTACACCAAAGAGCCTGGCTGGAGCTGGTTCATCTGATGGTTGAGGACGGAATACTGCTGGGCTTGCCGGGCAGACTCCTTCTCCAGCTTCACATCTCTGGCTCGCTGCACCTCCATGAAGGACTCGAACATTCTTGCCAGCCGGTCCAGGGATGACTCATCTCTCCTCTCGGTGTTGGCTGTGGCTGTCGTTACTGCTGTCGCCTCTGCATCACCCCCGACTGCTGCTACTGCTGTTACCTCTTCATTGGCTTTGCTTGCTTGCTTCCTGGTGGTCGACATCTTTGTCTTCAACTCTGCCACTCCAAAGTCCTCACTTCTGACACCACATGTTGCAGGACTGGTCGGCGGTGGAGTGGACAGAGAGATGAAACTTGATTTCCAAAAATAGAGCTCTTTATTTTTTCTTCTTTTATAAAAATTTTCTTCAAAAATGTGCAATTATTTACAGTGTCCAAAAATAAAGTTGAAAATGCAAAACATAAACTAGCAAAACAAAATATCAAAAATGCAAAAATAAACAGGCTTCAAGTTTGCCAGGCTAAATCAAAATAAATGACCCTGAGCACAACTACACTACAGCCAAGTCACAGTACCTTTCTCAAAGACGTTTACACCTCAACTGAAGCTCTGAGGCCTCTACTGAGTTTCTATACTCGTAGCCCCTCCCCACAGATGAGCCCAGTTGCCAAAAGTAAATCAATTAACTAAATAACAAAAATCTAAATGGAAAATAACAACAGAAAAGAATGAACACAAAATACATAAACACCCAAAATAATTTTCAGTAAACAAAATCCCTCCAACACATTATAAAAATACATTTTCCCCAAAACCGGTTAAACACCCCCGCTAAAATGGTATGCGCCGCCCAGAGCGCGCGCACCCCCCAATATCTACACAGTAGCCCAGTCCCTCGGTTTCGTCCGAGAAGAAGGAAGTGTTTGGTATGCTGCTGGTGAGTCTACAGAAATCGGAAGTGTTTGTAAAGTTTGCTTAAACATTAAATTGCAAAAACGGTTGTATGTGTAAGTGTGTTTTGTTACCGGTACATGTTATGTTAACAGATGAATGAATGTTTGTGAACAATGGCGCGTGTTGAAACGCGAGTGGTGAAACAATGACAAACGCTACCAAAATGCTGGTTGGCCACCCCTGCACTCGGTAAACAATGCTAATGAAATGCTATGGCAAATAGTGAAGTGTGGAATGCTTAAACCGGGTAACCAGACAGAGAACGGGAATGGAAATGAAGTGCTACTCACTGCAGTAGGTCAGCTGATGTTTAAAAATGCCGGCAGATAGCTGCCTATGCGCCTATGCGCTTGCGTGAATAACCAGGTGTCAGTGATTGGGCGTAAGCGTCACGGTTCTCTCCGTGACAGACCCCACACATAGAGGGTGGAGTTTATCTTTTTATTTATGATAAACTCCACCCTCTATGCCCCACAAGCAGGGCTTTGAACCAGAATTTTCCAATTGGTTCGTTCCAAACAGAAACAGAAATTTAACATTTCTGGTTTTGTGTTCCACCATTAGACGTTCCCAAACCAGTTAGAACAAAACAAATTTGTTCCCAGAACGGTTAATTATGCCCCCTTGTCAGCTGTTAAACAAATGGCTATGAAATGATATCTCATCCAGCTTAAACCAAATGTAATACTATTATACCAAAGGATTTTCAACACAAACATCAACAACATTATAAAGTCACGTGGCAAAGCCCCGCATCAAAATCCCAAATCGTAAAAAAAACCTGTATTAATCCATTTTTTAAAATTAATTAGTGTTTCTTTTCTAGAACATGAAAAAAAGTGTCTGCTTTCATTTCAGTTCCATGTAAAATGGACAAAGTTCCTGGATTTTGTTCTTCGTTCCTTGAACCAGATCAAAGCCCTGCACACAAGTGAGACAGAGCACTAAACCCACCATCTCTTCACAACATTCTCTCTTCTGCTAACTGAACCCTCCCACTTTCTCAGTTTGTAACATGCTACTGTATCGCCAACATTACTGCAACTTGAACATGGTGGTGCGAGGTATCTTCATACACCTGATACTAATGCCACTTCTGGTTAATGGTAATGTTATATAATGATCCTAATGCCGTGTTATGTTATTGATACAGAATATTCTTTACTAAAGTGTTCCCATGTGTTGGTGATGAAAATTTGTGTTAACCTTCAACATCTGATGCCTTTCCCTCAACAGGTAAATCCTACAGAGCTGTACAAAATCCTACAGAGCTGTTAAAAATGAAAGGAGACCAATTACAAATTAATTGCCGTGGCCATACACCATCAGCTAACTTGATAATGTGGTATAAGCAAACATCTGAAAGGACTGGTATTGACCTAATAGGATTCCAGTTTTATGACTTGAATACAATTGAAAGGTCATATGAAAAACATTTTTACATCAGTGGGTTTGGCAATAACAGCGCACTTAATTTTCTGAAACCGCTTCAACCAGAAGACAGCGCTGTATATTTCTGTAGTTCTACAACGAGAGGAACAAAAGTAGCAGTGCACACAGTTCTTTGAGACTCATTTTAGTTTGACAAAAACCCCCAAGTGAAAAAGAGCACTACCACTGGTGGAGAGACAGTACCACACATCCTCCGCTCTCATCACATGGGGCAGCCGTGGCCTAATGGTTAAGATGATCTATAGCAGTGGTTTTCAAAGTGGGGGGCGGGGATCCCTGGGGGGCCGCGAAGGGATGCTAGAGGGGCCGCGGCAGGTTGGAAGTATAGCAAATAATAATAATTTATTAATGTACACCAAAAAAGCAAAAATAAACTACAAATTATTTCCAGTAGAGATCTGCATTATAATAATCTATTTCATCATGAATTCGGTATTACATAAAACCCAATGGGGCACTGACACACAGATCGAAACTATGGTTGTGAAAGAGTGCACAGAAAAGAATAGTGTGGCATGGCCCGTGTCAGGGGGGCCTTGGCTGGAATCTAGAATCTGGAATGGAGGTTTTTGAATAGGTATAGGTTTTCTTTTGTCCCTGTTTCTGTTAACTTACTGAACGCAGGTCATTAACAACTACCATCCTGTGATGCCATGTGGTGGTGGGCTGTGGTGGATATGCACTTGAGGGTCTGTATGTATGTGTGTGTGTATTGTTTTTGTTTGTTTGTTTTTTTTGCCGTCATGTGTATCAGTGTTGTGTGTTTGTGGCAGCTATGTATGTCCAAGACAAATGTCCTTCGGGACCATTAAAATAATCTTGAATCTTGAATCTATCGGTAGCCTATAGGGGGCCTCGTCATGGTAAAGTTTGGGAACCCCTGGTCTATAGATACAAGGTTTGCAGGTTTGTATCCCACCCTTCCACCATGGCTGAAGTGCCTTTGAGCAAGGCACCTAACCCCACACTGCTCCAGGGACTGTAACCAATGCCATGTACTTAAAATAACTAAGTTGTTTTGGCTAAAAGTCAAATCACTAAAATACGATGTTCATCAGGTGATCCTATTCACCTCCACATTAGTATGATGATTATAAGTAGGCTATGTTTATGACTATACTGCATTTTTCTGTCCAGGAATGCTATAAGGAGAAACGCCATGACCAATGTGTTTGCAATGAATGAGTGTGATGTCACAGTGATGCAATGCTTTAGCAGCAAGGCACTAGTGTACAGTATTCAGCTGGAATTTGTACATTAATCACCCACATTACGATCCATAGCAAACTACTCGTATGACTACAGGTAGAAAGCAATCACGCATAAGTACCGTTCATAGAATAGCAGACTTCAATCAACATACTGTTTGTGTTGGTGAAAATGGGAATAATTAATATCACACGTAATACTGCCTTAATATACACGTTATACTACCATTCAACAGGACAAGGTCAACAAAATCCACAGCCACTCCGCGTGCAAAATCAGCAATTGTTGAGGAACAAAATTTAAAAACCCTATTAATCGGTTACCATTATTCTATTCTAGCTTTTCTGTTCTGTAACATAAAAAAAAAATCTGCTTTCATTTCAGTTCCATGTAAAATGGAAAAAGTTCCTGGATTTTGTTTTAGTTTCTTGAACCGGATAAAAACCCTGCCCACAAGTGAGACAAACAGAGCACTAAACCCACTATCTTCACAAGATTCTCTCTTCTGCTAACTCACTTCCTCAGTTTGTCGTAGGCTGCTGTATCGCAAACAGTACTGCAACTTGAACATGGTGCGAGGTATCTTCGTACACCTGGTACTAATGCCACTTCTGGTTAATGGTAATAATTATCTTAATGCTGTGTTATGTTATTGATTCAGAATATTCATTACTTAAGGGTTCCCATGTGTTGGGGGTGGAATTTTGTTAACCTTGAATATCTGATGCCTTTCCCTTGTGCAAAATCCTACAGAGCCGTTTAAAGTGACAGGAGACCACGCAGAAATGGATTGCTATCAGAGTCATCCAGACCTTAACATGATAATGTGGTATAAGCAAACATCTGAAAGGGCTGGTATTGACCTAATCGGATTCCTGTTTTATGACTTGAATACAACTGAAAGGTCATATGAAAACCATATTTATATCAGTGGGTTTCACAATAACAACACACTACCTAATCCGAGCTGATAAAAATGTGTGCACACATGAATTGCCAAAATGGATTTTGTAACTTGATTGTGTGGTATAAGCAAGTGTCTGAAAGGTCTGGTCTTGATAGGATATGTGTTTCATGATTTAGTAACAACTGAGGAAAAATATGAAAACCATCTTAATATGGGTATGGGAGTAACAGTACACTTCAGTTTCTGAATCCCCGTAGACCATGAAGACAGCGCTGTTTATGTCTGCAGCTCTGCACTCATAGGGCAGGTCACACAATACTTCATATCTCTTCTCAGCTTGATAATAATCACACAAGCAGGGCTTTGAACAGAGACAGAAATGTAATGTTTCCTTTTTTGTGTTCCCGAACAAATTTGTTCCCAGAATGGTCAATTATCGGCTGTTTAACAAATGGCTATGAAATTACATCTCATCCAGCTTAAACCAAATGTAATACTATTATACCAAGGGATTTTCAACACATTTCAACAACATTATAAAGTCACGTGGAAAGGCCACTCAGTGGGCAACATCAAAATCCTACAAGCGGATTCCAAAAAAGTTGGGACACTTGGTATTTTGTGAATAAAATCAAAATGCTGGCATTTTCAAAACATTCAATCCATGTCTAAGATGCACAATGGCACAAGGTCAACATAGGGACAGTTAAAATGAGGCAAAAGCATTGTTTTGAGGGAAATATGTGGTCATTTAAAATTCGACCCATGCAACAAATCTCAAAAAAGTTGGGACAGGGCCAAAAAATATTGTTATAGTTGAATAATTCTAAAAATAACACAAGGAGGAATATTTTGAAAGGAACTATATTGACTGCCAACATGAATGCACAGATAAAATACCATCACAGAGAGGCTGTGGCACTCAGAAGCGAAGATTTTGAGGGACTAATTACTGATCTATTACACAGAAAGATTGAATTATCAAAATTGCAGGCATATAAAGCCTATTACTGTAATGTAGAGTTCTGTGAAATCATTGCAGGAGTTATTAGATCATGACATACCCATTATCAATAAGCAAACTATGACACTCCAACAATGACAGCTGTTGAAAAAATGACCACAAACACAACACTTGATTAATGCACATGATGCAGACATTAAACAGTGCTGCAAGTGGCAAAGCTCATTCTAGATGGACCTAGGAGACATGTGAAACTGTCCTCTGATTACAGAATGGAAAATATTTCATTCTTTTTTAAAATCATGGAGTCATGCACCCTCCAGGTTATGAAGAAAATGAATACTTCAGCTTGATTTAGTGGTCAGTCTGAAAGACTGCATATATGATGTTAGGACAGTCAAAAAGATGAGGCGCATACAAGGCTTGCAGGTTCAAAAAGTGTATTGTGACAAATTAACAAAATAAGTCAACGGAAAATATCTGGAGCTACAAACGATTGATAATGGACTTGGTCCGAAACGTTTGTAGCTCTAGATATTTTCAGTTGACTTCTTTTGTTAATTTGTCAGACACAATACACTTTTTGAACCTGCAAGCCTTGTGTGCGCCTCATCTTTTTGACTGTCCTAGTATCACTATTTTTGGTGAGCAGTCGCACCAAGCAACAAGCGATCCTAAGTTCAAGGCGCAGACGCCAACCTTCTTTGCATATATGATGGTAAAGGGGTGCAGAGATGCCTTGGTTATGGTCTTCTTACTCATGTAGAGCATTAAAATGAGGGCTGAATGATATATTCAGACTTTAAACAGCATACATAGCTACCAAGGCATTATATTTTGGAGCACAGTCTTTAGATATTGCCCCATAATGATGTGAAATTTCAATCTCTACTATGTTCCAACAGTGTGGTTCCATCATAAGAGTAAACAGGTGACAAAATTGTTTTCTTGCAGTGAGGATATGCCACGTATTAAGCATAACAAGAAGGTAAACAAGTCGAAGAACACACCTATCAGTTGAGCTGCTGAAATCATGTCTCGCACATCAAAATATCTATTTTTTAAATAAAATCATGCCATCAGTCAAAGTATTTAAATGTTAAGTCTCCTCCCTTGTGTTGTGTTTAGTCTTATCCAACATAAAAAAAAAACATTTTATTGGCCCTGTCCCAACTTTTTTGGAATTTGTTGCAAGGGTGACATTTTAAATGATCACATAATTACCCCAAAACAATCATTCTGCTCGGCTTTAACAACTGATATGTTGTCTGCACACAATGCTCTACCTTATTAACATATTGAATGTTTTGAAAATGCCAGCATTTTGATTTTATTCACAAAATACCAAGTGTCCCAACTTTTTTGGAATCCGCTTTGTAAATTGTGGAGGAAGAAAATTAAAAAAAATGTATTAATCGGTTACTTTTATTTTTTATTAGAAGGCCTAAGTGTTTCTATTCTGGAACATGAAAAAAAGTTTTCATTTCAGTTCCATGTAAAATAGAAAAAAATCCTGATTTTTTTTTTCGTTCCTTGAACCAGATCAAAGCCCTGCCCATAAGTGAGAGGCCGAGCACTAAACCCACCATCTCTTCACAACATTCTCTCTTCTGCTAACTCACTCTTCCACTTCCTCAGTTTGTAACAGGCTGCTATGTCGCCAACATTACTGCAACTTGAACATGGTGCGAGGTATCTTCATACACCTGATACTAATGCCACTTCTGGTTAATGGTAATGTTACAAAGTTACATAATTATCTTAATGCCTTGTTATTAATACAGACTATTCATTACTTAAGGGTTCCCATGTGTTGGGGGTGGAATTCTGTTAACCTTGAACATCTGATGCCTTTCCCTCAACAGGAGAAGTTGTGCAAAGTCCTACAGAGCTCTTAAAAATGAAAGGAGACCGCGCAGAAATGGATTGCTATGAGAGTGGATGGGCTAACATGATAATGTGGTATAAGCAAACATCTCAAAGGGCTGGTATGGACCTAATTGGATTCCTGTTTAATGACTTGAATGCAACTGAAAGGTCATATGAAAAACATTTTTACATCACTGGGTTTGGCAATAACAGTACACTTCACTTTCTGAAACCGCTTCAACCAGAAGACAGCGCTGTATATTTCTGTAGTCCTACAAGGAGAGGAACACAAGTAGCAGTGCACACAGTTCTTTGAGACTCATTTTAGTTTGACAAAAACCCCCAAGTGAAAAAGAGCACTACCACTGGTGGAGAGACAGTACCACACATCCTCCGCTCTCATCACATGGGGCAGCCGTGGCCTAATGGTTAGATGGTCTGTAGCTGAAGTGCCCTTGAGCAAGGCACCTAACCCCACACTGCTCCAGGGACTGTAACCCTTACTTAAAATACGTTACTGTAAGTCGTTTTTTTTGTTTGTTTGTTTGTTTGTTTTTTTGGGGGGGGGGTTAACCACTGCTCATCCTCCTCCATGACTGAGGTGCCCTGAGCATGGTACCCATCGTCTCGCCGCACTGCTTCCTTGGGGCGCCACCTTGCACGGGTGAGGCATAAATGCAATTTCATTGGGTGCAATGTGCAGTGAACACTTGTGTGCTGTAGAGCAATGGTAGTTAGAGTTTCTCAGTTGGGCTTTCGCTTTCACTTTCAGTGTTCTTATTCAAAAATGTGAAAAATGCAACGACCCAGCTCAGTATGCATCCAAGTATACTCAGAATGTCCTTTTACTGGCAACTTCCAAATGTTCATTTCCTACCAAAGATTTCACTGCAATATCATTGGATGCAGGCCTGCTTCGACAGGGGGCACAGTGCTACAAGTCCCCTGTCTGCCTCACAATAACGACTCGTCAATGACAACAACATGTCCATCTCATGGCTTGGCTTGCTATGATGTTGCAGTGAGGTAGACTGGTAGACTTGCTTACCGAAGTCACAGTAAGATCGTCTTTGATTTTTAAATAAACCATGCATATGCCACATAGTAATTATGAAAGAGGGCTAACAGATGTCGCAAATAAAATCAAACAACCAACTGACAAAGAGAAAAACTTAACAAAGAGAATATCAGAGAAAAGCAGGGTGATGTTTTTCTTGCCACTCCCACAGATACATGGGGACATTGTTCTTTGGCTGAGAACAAAGGTCACTCCACAGCTCCACCTCCCCATGCTTTGCTGTTTGCATCATCAGTGCCACTCAGGTCGTGATCTCTGATGCATGAACATGATTCAAACCCTCTTCTTCATCCTCCTCACTCTGATACCATTCTGGGTTCAAGGTATAATCCTTCAATTATGGAAACATGAAATAAATAATGGTGTAAGTTTGTTAGGTTGTAGACGGGGGATTGATATTCAAAATCTGAATTTGTCCCTTTTTTCTAACAGGACAAAGTCATGATGTTTATCAGAGTCCTCATGAAGTGTTCCAAACGCGTGGTGATAATATGTCACTGAATTGCCAGCATCAAATTCCAAATTACTACATGATTCTGTGGTACAAGCAAAGAGCTGAAAGTCCTGTCCTCGATCTCATCGGATATATGTACTACACATCTCCAACTGTGGAGACAACATATCAAAAGCTCTTAAATGTTGGTGGCGATGGAGGTAAAAACAGCTCTCTGTATTTTCTGAAACAATTCACACCTGAGGACAGCACTGTATATTTCTGTGCTGCAAGCAAAGCACAGTGCTACAGGTCCCTGCCTCGCTTCACAAAAAACCCAAACAGTGACACCTGCAACCATGTTAACTGTCTCTTAATAAATCAACAGAATCATGCAAAGCATATTACCAAAGACTGCTACAAATGATGGCCCATTATCCAAATAAAACACCTGCAGTTCCATGACAATCCAGATGGGGGGCAGCAGCATACACTAACAGACTCTGCCAACAGATGTGATGAGGCCCATGGGCCACGGTGACAGAATTGTCCCGCTATGATAAAATGTCACTTCACTTCAAAGTCAACATGGGCAAAGGAAGCTTCTTTACTCTGGGGATTCTCTGGCTAGCAGTTAGGAAAAAACTACTATTACACACAGCAATTCACAAGGCTTTTATTCAGAGAAAAAAAATCTGTGACCTTTAATATGACCCTGAACTTTCTATTCTATGGCCAGCCAGTTCACCAGTCTCCATCAAATGCCTTCAGCCATCCAGGAAACCAAACAACCTTTCATTGTTCTCACAAAATCCAAAGCTATAATCAAAACTGGTACTCCTGACCAGAAACTGGTTTTAATGGGTTATCTGATAGGGCCAAATGCATATATTGAGTCTGGGTTTAAACAGAAAATCATGCAAACCAAAGAAAAAACAGCCAGATGACCGTGTTGAAACATCTCCTGAAGCCACCTCACACACCTGCATGAACCACAAGTACAACTTGTTACATATTCACAAGATAGTTCACACTTTGGTGAGAATTAATTTTACAGTATCGTTAATATTGTACAAATTTCATCAATAAATACATAAATGATAAATAAAGACATTAAGCGACTACTTTGATTCTGCATTCAGAGCACAAGTAGGCTACACTGTATAATTCCAATCTATATCAGTGTGCAGTAAAGTACCTTCCCAGTACTTTAACCAAAGATGCCGTGTTTTAATTGAATTCCTCTCCTTAATTTGAGAATTACAGTAACCGTTTCAAGGGTGCATTCACATCTAAAATGATGGCCGCCTATTGACCATTTGCATTGTCATGTCACAATATCACAATATGATCTTTTTCGCAGTACGGCGGAAGTGGACATAAAGTCAATAGAAACATGCAAGCGGAGACCACTTTGACCGGAAAATAGCATTTTTCGGTCTTTTTTTAAATGGAAGGCTTTCTATTTCGCAAGGGAATTAGATGCATTGCAAACGTCATTGTTGCTTTGGGGCCAGCTCATGCTGCATTTTTCAGCTACTGCCTAACAGCCCTAACCCCCCACCCCCTCCTCATGTCTTGCAGTAGGCTACTCCTTAGGCAGTTATGTCATGTCTTGACTCTTGTCTTTAATGTACTGTACCAACATGATTCACAACCTCTTCATCCTGCTTACTCTTACACCACTTTGGGTTAAAGGTATAAAACATCATTTAGGGAAGGAGAATGGTTGGGGAACTGCAGATGCTGTGTGGGTAAATGTTTTATGAATTTGTTGCATTTGTTTTCAACAGGACAAAATTATGAAGTTCATCAGAAACGCAACGTCTTTCAAGCACAAGGACGTAACGTTTCACTGAGCTGTGAACATCAGATTTCAGGTTTCCGTGTCATGTTGTGGTATAAACAAACTGTTGAAAGTTCTGCCCTGGATCTCATTGGATATGTGTACAGTACTTCCACTCCGACTATAGAGAAAACGTATGAAAACCGGTTAAATATTGGAGGAGACGGCGGTAAAAACAGCACACTGTATTTCCTGAAGCCATTCCAAGCTGAAGACAGTGCTGTGTATTTCTGTGCTGCGAGAGAAGCACAGTACCACAGGTCTCCTCTCTGCCTCACAATAACCCCTTAGCACTGACACCTGTAACCACTGTAACAACAGAGGTACGGTATAGCAGTTATTACAGCAAGCAGCTGTAAGTAGCTCCAAGTACTGTAGCTATCTGTACCTCACTTGAGTATCAAAACTTGGGAACGTCTTGATCCTGGCAACATTGCATTGAGCACTCCAGTGAAGATCCAGTATTCTATTTTACTTCTTATTGATACAGTATTTTAACGATTCATACTTTCAAAATCTCTTCACCACTACGCAAACCAAGGCCAAAAATAACCATGTTAGAATACACCTACCATTAACATTATAGACTGATCATGTCTTCAATAGGGTGCAAACCAAGAAAATCAGCAAGGGATCAAATATGTATTACTTTCACTGTATGATGTAGGCTACTGTTTGTGCAGCATGCCCACTGTCAATCACACCCATTTTTTCTTTTCTCTGCAGAACTAGTGGCATTGATGTATTGAGCTCTAAAGCATCAACATGATTCCAAGGTTCTTCATCCTGCTCTCACTGACATCACTCTGGGTTAAAGGTATAAAATATCATTCAGAGAAAATAATCAGAAATCAGAAAAGGCTATTTTCTTTTCGTATAATAAGTACCATTTTCAATTTAATTTATTAATGTGTTGCTTTTTGCTCAACAGGACAAAGACATGAAGTTCATCAGAATCCTCGTGAGGTGTTATTAACACAAGGACACAATGTTTCCCTGAACTGCCAACATCAAATTTCAGGCTACCTGATGATTCTGTGGTATAAGCAAATGGTTGAAAGCTCTGCCCTTGATCTCATTGGATATATGTATTCCACTTCTCCAAATGATGAGGACAAATATAAAGGCTTGTTGAAAGTTGATGGTGATGGAAGTAAAAACAGCACTCTATATTTTTTGAAACCATTTCAACCTGGAGACAGCGCTGTGTATTTCTGTGCAGCAAGTGAAGCACAGTGTTACCGTTTGCATGTCTGCCTTACAATAACCCCAGAGACACCTGTCACCACTTTAGTGGTGTGCTTATCAGATAACTTAAAGAAAGGTGTTGTCAAATTTTCCAAATTTCCAAAATGTGACAACATTAGCAATAGCAAATTATGCATACACAGTTCTGTGAACATCTGGATGAGTGCAGCACTTCATTCAAGAAACTGCCTGATGTTTATGAATATTAAAAACCTAATGCAAAAACTACTTCACTCCAGACTTACTGACAAAGTTGACAGTGGCATGCAGACAAAGAAAGTCCCTTTAAAGGGGTATGCCAGTATATTTTGGGGCTTAAAGGGGTATGCCATTATTTTGGGGCTTAATGCAGTTAAAATCGTTGGCTGGGGTTTATAAAGGTGGTAAAGTGTCTTATTTTTCATGTAAGCCGGTGTCTTGCTTTAAGACAAGTTAAAAGAGGGAATATGTCGCTAAGCTANTGAAAGTCAATGTATCCTGCACAAATGCCTTGCCAAATCTAATATTCAAAACACAACAAAGTTCTCACCGCACCTCAACACAACACATCACTTCCTCCATTCCTCTTAGTGTCCTGTTTCCTCAGCAGTGCCATTCATGTCTTCAGCTCTGGTGTATCAACATGACTCATGGCTTCCTCATCCGGATCCTGCTCACTCTAATCCCACTCTGGTGCCAAGGTATAAAACATTACAATGACATTTATGTTTTGGGGAGGATTTTAATAATGAGTTTCTAAAATTGTCAATTTTTTTTCTTAAACAGGACAAAAACATGAAGTTCATCAGAGCCCTCTTGAGGTGTTACTAACTCAAGGACGAAATGTGTCTCTAAATTGTCAACATCAAATTCCAAACTACGATGTCATTTTGTGGTATAAACAACCCGTTCAAAGTTCTACCCTTGATCTTATCGGATTTATGAATGTTGGGTCACGCAATATGGAAAAGGAAAAGGAAAAACACTTCAATGTAAGCGGGGATGGCCGTAAAAACAGCACCCTTTATTTCCTAAAGCCATTTGAGCCAGAAGACAGTGCAGTATATTTCTGTGCCGCAAGTCGAGCACAGTGCTACAGATCTCCTCTCGGTCTCACAATAACTCCAAGACACCTGTAACTTATTTATCTCTTTTAATAACTGTGAAATGTAATGCAAAACCACAGACAGCAACATCGGGCAGCAGCATTGCTGCACAGCACTTCATCGGTGAAGTCTACATTAAATGTTTAGTAGAGAAAATGTGTAAATATCTTTAAGTCACTGTAGAGGACAAATGGTTTGCTCAAATCAAACTTAGACAGTACATGTATGCTACATGCATACTTTATATTGATGTCTTTTGTTTAAGTGTTTTACTAAAGACAGGACATTTGAGAGTATGACAGGAAGAGAATGGGAGAGAGATGGGGCAGGACTGATACATCGAACCTGGGTCCCTATGGGCATGCAAGGGGCTTAGCGTTCATGCATAATGAAGACAACACCAGAAGGCGGTGACGATTGATTTTTCACCTCCCCCTCTTCATGTTTTCTCTCCATCGTCACTGTCATTACATCTTGAGCTCTGATACACCACCAACATGATTCAAAGCCTCTTCTTCCTCACTCTGATAGTCTGGGTTCAAGGTATAAAACATTATTCAGGTAATCACAAAAAATAGGTTCATGTTTTGTTTTTTGCTTTTTTCTGAAGTTGACGATTTCAGTGATCCTTTCTTAATTTGTCATTTTCTTCAACATTTTCTTCAACAGGACAAAGGTATGAAGTTCATCAGAGCCCTCTTGAGGTGTTACTAACTCAAGGACGAAATGTGTCCTTGAATTGTCAACATCAAATTCCAAACTACGATGTAATTTTGTGGTATAAACAACCCGTTAAAAGTTCTACCCTCGATCTTATTGGACATATGAATTTTGGGTCACGCAATATGGAAAATGAATATGAGAAACACTTCAATGTGACCGGCCATGGCAGTAAAAACAGCACCCTTTATTTCCTGAAGCCATTTGAACCTGAAGACAGCGCTGTATATTTCTGCGCTGCAAGTCAAGCACAGTGCTACAGATCTCCTCTTGGCCTCACAATAACTCCAAGACACCTGTAACTTCTTTATCTCTTTTAATAACTGAAGCATAATGCAAAACCACAGACAGCAACATCGAGCAGCAATCCAAACATCATCACTGCAGTTCTGTGTCTATTCAGATGGGTGCAGCACAGCACTTCACCCAATGAAGTCTACATGAAATGTCTAGTAGAGTGTGTAAATGTGTAAATATCTATAAATCAATCATTTTTTTGATCAAATCTAATGTAGACAGCACATGTCTGTAACATGCATACTATTCCTGTTTTTAAAGGGGTTTGTGTCTTTTACTGAAAACAGGACATTTGAGAGTATGAGAGGAAGTGAGTGGGAGAGAGATGGTTCAGGACTGAGACATGACCCAGGTCGGACTCGAACCTGGGTCCCCATGGGCATGCAAGGGGCTTAGCGTAGGCCTACATGTATGTTACCAATCAAGACAAGACCAGAAGGCGGTGACGAGTGATTTTTCACCTCCCCCTCTTCATGTTTTCTCTCCATCGTCAGTGTCATTCCATCTTGAGCACTGATACACCACCAACATGATTCAAAGCCTCTTCTTCCTCACTCTGATATTCTGGGTTCAAGGTATAAAACATTATTCAGGAAATCACAAAAATTAGGTTCATGTTTTTTTAATGATCCTATCTGAATTTGACAATAATTTTCTTCAACAGGACAAAAACATGAAGTTCATCAGAGTCCTCTTGAGGTGTTTCAAACACAAGGACAAAATGTGTCCTTGAATTGTCTTCATCAAATTCAAGACTACTTTGTGATTTTGTGGTATAAACAAACTGTTCAACGTTCAACCCTTGATCTTATCGGATTTATGAATTATGAGTCACGCAATATGGAAAAGGAAAAGGAAAAACACTTCAATGTAACCGGGGATGGCAGTAAAAACAGCACCCTTTATTTCCTGAAGCCATTTGAACCTGAAGACAGTGCAGTATATTTCTGTGCTGCAAGTCGAGCACAGTGCTACAGATCTCCTCTCGGTCTCACAATAACTCCAAGACACCTGTAACTTCTTTATCTCTTTTAATAACTGAAACATAATGCAAAACCACAGACAGCAACATCGGGCAGCTATCCAAACAGCATTGCTGCACAGCACTTCACTCGGTGAAGTCCACATCAGATGTCAAGTAGAGAGTGTAAATGTGTAAATATCTTTAAGTCACTATGCATGAAAAATGTTTCTTTGCTCAAATCAAACTTACATAGTACATGTCTGTAACATGCATACTATATATTCCTGTTTTTTAAAGGGGTTTGTATCTTTTACTGAAAACAGGACATTTGAGAGTATGAGAGGAAGTGAGTGGGAGAGAGATGGGACAGGATTGAGACATGATCCAGATTGGACTCGAACCTGGATCCCCATGGGCATGCATGCCTATATGTGAAGAGGGTTAGCGTAGGGCTACATATAGGCCTACTGTATGTTCCTAATCAAGACAAGACCAGGAGGAGGCGACAATAAATGTTTCACCTCCCCCTCTTTATGTTTTCTCTCCATCGTCAGTGTCATTCCATCTTGAGTTCTGATACACCACTAACATGATTCAAAGCCTCTTCTTCCTCACTCTGATATTCTGGGTTCAATGTATAAAACATTATTAAGGAAATCACAAAAATTAGATTCCAGATTTTTTTTCCCCTCAGCTGACGATTTTAATGATCCTTTCTTAATATTTTCTTCAACAGGACAAAAACATGAAGTTCATCAGAGTCCTCTTGAGGTGTTTCAAACACAAGGACAAAATGTGTCCTTGAATTGTCTTCATCAAATTCAAGACTATGTTGTGATTTTGTGGTATAAACAAACTGTTCAAAGTTCTACCCTTGATCTTATTGGATATATGTATTATGGGACACGCAATATGGAAAAGGAATATGAAAAACACTTCAACGTGACCGGCCATGGTAGCGAAAACAGCACCCTTTACTTCTTGAAGCCATTTGAGCCTGAAGACAGTGCTGTGTATTTCTGTGCTGCAAGTCGAGCACAGTGCTACAGATCTCCTCTCGGCCTCACAATAACTCCAAGACACCTGCAACTTCATTAGCCTATCTCTTTTAATAACTGAAGTATAATGCAAAACCACAGACAGCAACATTGAGCAGCTATCCAAACAGCATCACTGCAGTTCTGTGTCTATTCAGATGGGTGCAGCACAGCACTTCACCCAATGAAGTCTACATTAAATGTATAGTAGATAGTGTAAATGTAAATATATTTAAGTCAATATGGATGAAAAATGTTTTTTTGCACAAATCAAGACAGTACATTTCTCTACCATGCATACTATTCCTGTTTTAAAGGGGCTTGTTTCTTTGACTGAAGACAGAATATTTGAGAGTATGAGAGGAAGTGAGTGGGAGAGAGATGGGGTAGGATTGAGACATGACCCAGGTCGGACTCAAACCTGGGTCCCCATGGGCATGCATGCCTATATGTGAAGGGGGTTAGCGTAGGGCTACATATACTGTATGTTCCTAATCAAGAGAAGACCAGGAGGAGGCGACAAAAGATTTTTCACCTCCCCCTCTTCATGTTTTCTCTCCATCGTCAGTGTCATTCCATCTTGAGTTCTGATACGCCACCAACATGATTCAAAGCCTCTTCTTCCTCACTCTGATATTCTGGGTTCAAGGTATAAAACATTCAGGGTATCACAAAAATTATGTTCTGATTTTTTCTCCCCTACGCTGACGATTTTAATGTTCCTTTCTGAACTTGTTCTTCAACAGGACAAAAACATGAAGTTCATCAGAGTCCTCGTGAGGTGTTCCAAACACAAGGCCAAAATGAGTCCTTGAATTGTCTTCACCAAATTGAAAACTACTATGTGATTTTGTGGTACAAACAAACTGTTCAAAGTTCAACCCTTGATCTTATTGGATATATGAATTATGAGTCACGCAATATGGAAAAGGAAAAGGAAAAACACTTCAACGTGACCGGCCATGGTAGCGAAAACAGTACCCTTTACTTCCTGAAGCCATTTGAACCTGAAGACAGTGCAGTATATTTCTGTGCTGCAAGTCAAGCACAGTGCTACAGATCACTTCTCCGCCTCACAATAACCCTAAGAGTTCCAGACACCTGTAACATCTTTATCTTTCATTAACGTACCACTATCAAATCATGAAGACGTGTCACCACACCATTACCACCACAGCAAAAGTGGGCAGTTATCCAAACAACACACTTCTGCAGTTCTGTGACTGTCCAGATGGGGACAGTATGTCTCACAATGAAGTCTGGCATAGTGATGGATACTATCACTGAACTCGTCTGAGAATGTGCCACTTAACCTCAGTGTTAACATGAGCAAAGCAAAATTCATTATTCTGGTAGCTGTCTGGCTAACAGGTATGAACACTATAATATCACATAGCAAAGATAGATGTTACTTATCACTCATTTAATATAATGGAATGACCCAGCAAAATATGGATCTTCATGGGTCTGGGTCTGTTTCTTTCTTTTTTATTACAGGTATTTCTTCTGAGAAGACAGCTGATCAGTCCCCTCCAAATATCATCAGTTATTCAGGAAAACAAGCAACCTTTCGATGTTCTCACAACATTCAAGGATACAACCAAATCAACTGGTACCAACAGACCGGACGCCAAGGGCTGGTTTTGATGGGTTATCTTATAGGGAACCAGGCAGTTCACGAGTCTGGGTTTACAAAGGAAAAAATCCCCATGGAAGGAGATGCAAACCAAGGGAAAGACAGCACAATGACCATGTTGGAACTTCATCCAAATGACAGCGCCACTTATTTTTGTGCAGCATATGCACAGTCACACAGAATCGTACTTCCCTCTACAAAAACCCTCTGATTAATCAACAGCACCCACCGAAGTTACCCCTCACACACCTGCAATTCAACTACAATGTTGTATGATACACTGGTGTTCATGACCTGATATTTAGCAAAAAGATTTTGCCTAGTCATACATGGACGAAAATGCCTAGTCATACATGGACGAAAAGGTTTTAAGAATTGCAGTAAAAAAGTTCACGCTTATCATGGAAAACAACTAAACATTTTGATAGTCTCACTGGGAAAGTGCCTGGTGGTAGCTTATCAGTTGCCCCAAAAGATGTAGCCTAGTAGGGGCAGGGGACATGCTCAGGGCATCTCAGTCATGGGGAGGGATGGGGAGAGTACTCCCTCCTTCACCCATGGTGTTGGGAATAGAGCTGGGAATCCTTGGGCTACAAGCCAGACATCTCACTCTCACATAGGGTACAGGTCTCTTCGTCGAATGGATTCTTGAGAGGGGACCATTCGTATGAAACGTGGGACCATTCGTATAAGGCATGGGATCTTTCGTCGAGGACGTTCCGTCTACCGCAAAAGCCTACGAAACGTCCTTAAATTTGAACTAAAGATCCTTAGGTTTGAACTAAACGTCCCTTCAGCCTGCCTATATTAGAAATGTAAATCAGCTTTTTTAACGCTCATTTTAACGGGTTTTGTTTATTTAAATATGTAAATCAGCTGTTTAGTTTTGTTTTTTGTTGATTTAAACATGTAAATCAGCTGTTTTTTTGCTGTTTTTAGATGTGCTTTATAAATAAAATATACTTACTCATTTTAACTAGTATGCTGTTGTTTTTTTACGTTTACGCCGTTACATTCAACCTGACTTTTGACTTTGACAGCATGGGACATTAACGGAAAATTCCATACCCATACACAGTAAAAATGCAGTGTTAATTCTACACTTAGAGAGTGTATTTGGTCCCAGAGTGTTAGATTATCAGTGCAGTTTTTACTGTGTAGAAATAATGTTGTCAAGGCATGTTGGCCCATATTGCTCCATGGACTGTGCTCTGTATCTAACTCGAAATCTAAAAGTCAGTTTTGGGCCCAGCCGTGGCTCTAACGGCTGGGCACTGGACTGCTACGCAGGCGACCCGGGTTAGATTCCCGACCTGGGTCATTTCCTGATCCTTCCCTGGCTCTCTCCGCCCATCCCGCTTTCTGTCTCTCCTCCACTGTTCTATCTGAAAAATAATAAAATTCCCCCCCAAAAAATATATATTTTTAAAGTCAGTTTTGATTTTAAAAAAAATAAAAATGTTTGGTTGTTTGCCCAAACCTGAATTAGACTATTAAGCTATGAATCTTGACAGGTTGACACTAAAGAGGGGCAGGTGGTGACAAGACGATCTCCACTTCCTCATGCTATGCTGTACATCCTTCACCAGTGCTGCCATTCATGTCTTAATCTCTGATGCTCCAACATGGTTCAATGCCTCTTCTTCCTGCTCACAGTGACACCACTATGGGTTCAAGGTATCAAGAGTTATACAAGAAAAAAATACAAGACTGAGATTCAGGCCTTTGTGCATTGATATTTTAATAATTGAGAATTTGTTCTTCTTCAACAGGACAAAGAGATGATGTGCATCAGAGCCCTCGTGAGGTGTTAACACAAGGACACAACGTGTCACTACATTGCCAACATCAAAATCCAAACTTCTATAGGATTTTTTGGTACAAACAAACTATTCAAAGTTCTAGCCTGGATCTCATTGGATTTATGAGCTACGATGCTCGAAATATGGAAAATAATTATGAAAAACTATTTAATGTGGCCGGAGATGGTAGGAAAAACAGCACCCTTTATTTCCTGAAGCCATTTGAGCCTGAAGACAGCGCTGTGTATTTCTGTGCTGCAAGTGATGCACAGTGCTACAGGTCTGTCCTCCGCCTCACAATAACCTCAGGAGTCCCACACACCTGTGACATCTTTATCTGTCTTTTAATAACATCATGAAAACCTATATTACCACATGACAGCAACATCGGGCAGCTATCCAAATAGCATCACTGGTGCTCAGGCCCTGATATTTAGCAAAAAAGACTTAATGTCTAGCCATACGGTACATGGACAAAAAGGTTTTAAGAATTTCAGTAAAAAGTTGTGTTTGATAGTCTCTCTGGGAAAGTTCCTGCAGGGGGCAGCCCATCAGGTGCCCCAAAAGGAGCAACCTAGTAGGGGACATGCTCAGTCATGGGGAGGGATGGGGAGAGTACTCCCTCCCTCACCCATGGTGTTGGGAATAGGGCTGGGAGTCCTTGGGCTACAAGCCAGACATCTCACTCTCACATAACATTCAACCTGACTTTTGACTTTGACAGCATGGTACATTAACAGAAAATTCCATACCCATACACAGTAAAAATGCAGTGTTAATTCTACACTTAGAGAGTGTATATGGTCCCAGTGTTAGATTATCACTGCAGTTTTTACTGTGTAGAAATAATGTTGTCAAGGCATGTTGGCCCATATTGCTCCATGGACTGTGCTCTGTATCTAACTCTAAATCTAAAAGTCAGTTTTGGGCCCAGCCGCAGCTGGGCACTGGACTGCTACGCAGGCGACCCGGGTTCGATTCCCGACCCGGGTCATTTCCCAATCCTTCCCTGTCTCTCTCCGTCCATCCCGCTTTCTGTCTCTCCTCCACTGATCTGAAAAATAATAAAATTTTATTAAAAAATTTTAATAAAAAAAAATATATATATATTGAAAGTCAGTTTTGATTTTAAAAAAAATAAAAATGTTTGGTTGTTTGCCCAAACCTGAATTAGACTATTAAGCTATGAATCTTGACAGGTTGACACTAAAGAGGGGCAGGTGGTGACAAGACGATCTCCACTTCCTCATGCTATGCTGTACATCCTTCACCAGTGCTGCCATTCATGTCTTAATCTCTGATGCTCCAACATGGTTCAATGCCTGTTCTTCCTGCTCACAGTGACACCACTATGGGTTCAAGGTATCAAGTGTTATACAAGAAAAAAATACAAGACTGAGATTCAGGCCTTTGTGAATTGATATTTTAATAATTGAGAATTTGTTCCATTTCTTCTTCAACAGGACAAAGAGATGATGTGCATCAGAGCCCTCGTGAGGTGTTAACACAAGGACACAGCGTGTCACTATATTGCCAACATCAAAATTCGAACCTCAATAGGATTTATTGGTACAAACAAACTGTTCAAAGTTCTAGCCTGGATCTCATTGGATTTATGAATTACGATGCTCGGAATATGGAAAATACATATGAAAAACTATTTAATGTGGACGGAGATGGTAGGAAAAACAGCACCCTTTATTTCCTGAAGCCATTTGAGCCTGAAGACAGCGCTGTATATTTCTGTGCTGCAAGTGATGCACAGTGCTACAGGTCTGTCCTCCGCCTCACAATAACCTCAGGAGTCCCACACACCTGTGACATCTTTATCTGTCTTTTAATAACACCATGAAAACTCATATAACCACATGACAGCAACATCGGGCAGCTATCCATATAGCATCACTGGTACTCAGGCCCTGATATTTAGCAAAAAAGACTTAATGTCTAGCCATATGGTACACATGGACAAAAAGGTTTTAAGAATTTCAGTAAAAAGTTGTGTTTGATCGTCTCTCTGGGAAAGTGCCTGCAGGGGGCAGCCCATCAGGTGCCCCAAAATGAGCAACCTAGTAGGGGGACATGCTCAGTCATGGGGAGGGATGGGGAGAGTACTCCCTCCCTCACCCATGGTGTTGGGAATAGAGCTGGGAATCCTTGGGCTACAAGCCAGACATCTCACTCTCACATAACATTCAACCTGACTTTTGACTTTGACAGCATGGTACATTAACAGAAAATTCCATACCCATACACAGTAAAAATGCAGTGTTAATTCTACACTTAGAGAGTGTATTTGGTCCCAGAGTGTTAGATTATCACTGCAGTTTTTGCTGTGTAGAAATAATGTTGTCAAGGCATGTTGGCCCATATTGCTCCATGGACTGTGGTCTGTATCTAACTCTAAATCTAAAAGTCAGTTTTGGGCCCAGCCACAGCTGGGCACTGGACTGCTATGCAGGCGACCCGGGTTAGATTCCTGACCTGGGTCATTTCCCAATCCTTCCCTGTCTCTCTCCGTCCATCCCGCTTTCTGTCTCTCCTCCACTGATCTGAAAAATAACAAAATCCCCCCCAAAAAAATATATTTTAAAAAAGTTAGTTTAGATTTTTTGTTTTAAGGTTTGGTTGTTTTTCACAAACCTGAATTAGACTATTAAGCTATGAATCTTGACAGGTTGACACTAAAGAGGGGCAGGTGGTGACAAGACGATCTCCACTTCCTCATGCTATGCTGTACATCCTTCACCAGTGCTGCCATTCATGTCTTAATCTCTGATGCTCCAACATGGTTCAATGCCTCTTCTTCCTGCTCACAGTGACACCACTATGGGTTCAAGGTATCAAGTGTTATACAAGAAAAAAATACAAGACTGAGATTCAGGCCTTTGTGAATTGATATTTTAATAATTGAGAATTTGTTCCATTTCTTCTTCAACAGGACAAAGAGATGATGTGCATCAGAGCCCTCGTGAGGTGTTAACACAAGGACGCAACGTGTCACTACATTGCCAACATCAAAATTCGAACCTCAATAGGATTTATTGGTACAAACAAACTGTTCAAAGTTCTAGCCTGGATCTCATTGGATTTATGAGTTACGATGCTCGGAATATGGAAAGTACATATGAAAAACTATTTAATGTGATCGGAGATGGTAGGAAAAACAGCACCCTTTATTTCCTGAAGCCATTTGAGCCTGAAGACAGCGCTGTGTATTTCTGTGCTGCAAGTGATGCACAGTGCTACAGGTCTGTCCTCCGCCTCACAATAACCTCAGGAGTCCCACACACCTGTGACATCTTTATCTGTCTTTTAATAACATCATGCAAACTCATATAACCACATGACAGCAACATCGGGCAGCTATCCAAATAGCATCACTGGTGCTCAGGCCCTGATATTTAGCAAAAAAGACTTAATGTCTAGCCATACGGTACATGGACAAAAAGGTTTTAAGAATTTCAGTAAAAAGTTGTGTTTGATAGTCTCTCTGGGAAAGTTCCTGCAGGGGGCAGCCCATCAGGTGCCCCAAAAGGAGCAACCTAGTAGGGGACATGCTCAGTCATGGGGAGGGATGGGGAGAGTACTCCCTCCCTCACCCATGGTGTTGGGAATAGGGCTGGGAGTCCTTGGGCTACAAGCCAGACATCTCACTCTCACATAACATTCAACCTGACTTTTGACTTTGACAGCATGGTACATTAACAGAAAATTCCATACCCATACACAGTAAAAATGCAGTGTTAATTCTACACTTAGAGAGTGTATATGGTCCCAGTGTTAGATTATCACTGCAGTTTTTACTGTGTAGAAATAATGTTGTCAAGGCATGTTGGCCCATATTGCTCCATGGACTGTGCTCTGTATCTAACTCTAAATCTAAAAGTCAGTTTTGGGCCCAGCCGTGGCTCTAACGGCTGGGCACTGGACTGCTACGCAGGCGACCCGGGTTCGATTCCCGACCCGAGTCATTTCCCAATCCTTCCCTGTCTCTCTCCACCCATCCCGCTTTCTGTCTCTCCTCCACTGTTCTATCTGAAAAATAATAAAATCCCCCCAAAAATATATTTTTTGAAGTCAGTTTTGATTTTTTTTTTAATGTTTGGTTGTTTGCCCAAACCTGAATTAGACTTTAAAGCTATGAATCTTGACAGGTTGACACTAAAGAGGGGCAGGTGGTGACAAGACGATCTCCACTTCCTCATGCTATGCTGTACATCCTTCACCAGTGCTGCCATTCATGTCTTAATCTCTGATGCTCCAACATGGTTCAATGCCTCTTCTTCCTGCTCACAGTGACACCACTATGGGTTCAAGGTATCAAGTGTTATACAAGAAAAAAATACAAGACTGAGATTCAGGCCTTTGTGCATTGATATTTTAATAATTGAGAATTTGTTCCATTTCTTCTTCAACAGGACAAAGAGATGATGTGCATCAGAGCCCTCGTGAGGTGTTAACACAAGGACGCAACGTGTCACTACATTGCCAACATCAAAATACAAACTTCTATAGGATTTTTTGGTACAAACAAACTATTCAAAGTTCTAGCCTGGATCTCATTGGATTTATGAGCTACGATGCTCGAAATATGGAAAATACATATGAAAAGCGATTTAATGTGATCGGAGATGGTAGGAAAAACAGCACCCTTTATTTCCTGAAGCCATTTGAGCCTGAAGACAGCGCTGTGTATTTCTGTGCTGCAAGTGATGCACAGTGCTACAGGTCTGTCCTCCGCCTCACAATAACCTCAGGAGTCCCACACAGCTGTGACATCTTTATCTGTCTTTTAATAACATAATGAAAACCTATATTACCACATGACAGCAACATCGGGCAGCTATCCAAATAGTACCACTGGTGCTCAGGCCCTGATATTTAGCAAAAAAGATTTCATGTCTAGCCATACAGTACATGGACAATTTTTTTTAAAGAATTTCAGTAAAAAGTTGTGTTTGATAGTCTCTGGGAAAGTGCCTGCAGGGGGCAGCCCATCAGGTAGGGGAGCAACCTAGTAGGGGGACATGCTCAGTCATGGGGAGGGATGGGGAGAGTACTCCCTCCCTCACCCATGGTGTTGGGAATAGAGCTGGTAATCCTTGGGCTACAAGCCAGACATCTCACTCTCACTTAACATTCAACCTGACTTTTGACTTTGACAGCATGGGACATTAACGGAAAATTCCATACCCATACACAGTAAAAATGCAGTGTTAATTCTACACTTAGAGAGTCTATTTGGTCCCAGAGTGTTAGATTAACACTGCAGTTTTTACTGTGTAGAAATAATGTTGTCAAGGCATGTTGGCCCATATTGCTCCATGGACTGTGGTCTGCATCTAACTCTAAATCTAAAAGTCAGTTTTGGGCTCAAACGTGGCTCTAACGGCTGGGCACTGGACTGCTACGCAGGCGACCCGGGTTCGATTCCCGACCCGGGTCATTTCCCAATCCTTCCCTGTCTCTCTCCGTCCATCCCGCTTTCTGTCTCTCCTCCACTGATCTGAAAAATAATAAAATCCCCCCAAAAATATATATTTTTAAAAAGTTAGTTTAGATTTTTTGTTCTAAGGTTTGGTTGTTTTTCACAAACCTGAATTAGACTATTAAGCTATGAATCTTGACAGGTTGACACTAAAGAGGGGCAGGTGGTGACAAGACGATCTCCACTTCCTCATGCTATGCTGTACATCCTTCACCAGTGCTGCCATTCATGTCTTAATCTCTGATGCTCCAACATGGTTCAATGCCTCTTCTTCCTGCTCACAGTGACACCACTATGGGTTCAAGGTATCAAGTGTTATACAAGAAAAAAATACAAAACTAAGGTTCATGCCTTTGCTAATTAATTATTTTAATAATTGAGAATTTGTTCCATTTCTTCTTCAACAGGACAAAGAGATGATGTGCATCAGAGCCCTCGTGAGGTGTTAACACAAGGACACAGCGTGTCACTATATTGCCAACATCAAAATTCGAACCTCAATAGGATTTATTGGTACAAACAAACTGTTCAAAGTTCTAGCCTGGATCTCATTGGATTTATGAATTACGATGCTCGGAATATGGAAAATACATATGAAAAACTATTTAATGTGGACGGAGATGGTAGGAAAAACAGCACCCTTTATTTCCTGAAGCCATTTGAGCCTGAAGACAGCGCTGTATATTTCTGTGCTGCAAGTGATGCACAGTGCTACAGGTCTGTCCTCCGCCTCACAATAACCTCAGGAGTCCCACACACCTGTGACATCTTTATCTGTCTTTTAATAACATCATGAAAACCTATATTACCACATGACAGCAACATTGGGCAGCTATCCAAACATGTCGCTGACACTTTATCTATTCAGATGGGTGCAGCACAGCACTTCACCCAATGAAGTCTACATTAAATGTCTAATAGAGAGTGTAAAAAAAAACTTAAGTCACTTTCGATAAAAAAAAGTCTCTGCCCAAGTCACATTTAAACTACATTTAGGCCCATGTATGTTATAAATGATCAAGACAAGGCGAGGAACAAAAATGGTGGAAAGAGTTATTTCTACTGTACAGCTCCACCTCCTCACGGTGTCTCCATCATAAGTGCCATTCATGCCTTGATCTCTGATACACCAACATGATTCAAAGCATCTTTATCCTGGTCCTGCTCACTCTAAAACCACTCTGGATTCAAGGTATACAATATTATTCAGGAAATTACAATGAAGTTCTTTTTTTCCCCTGAGCTGATGATTTGAATGATCCTTTTTTAACCTGACGCATTTTCTTCAACAGGACAAAAGCAGGAAGTCCATCAGAATCCTCGGGAGGTGTTCCAAACACAAGGGCAGAATGTGTCACTGAATTGTCACCACCAAATTACGGCCCACTATGTGACTTTGTGGTATAAACAAACTATTCAAGGTTTCACTTTCATTGGGCGTATAAATTACCAAACAAAATATATGGAAAAGGCATATGAGAAACGGTTCAATGTGATTGGGAAAGGTCATGAAAACAACACTCTTTATTTTCTGGAGCCATTCAAACCTGAAGACAGTGCTGTCTATTTCTGCGCTGTACTAGGCCAAGCACAGTGTAACAGGTCTCTCCTCCGTCTCACAATAACCAGACACCTGTGACCACTCTATAGATCTCTTAATAGCTCTAAAACACCATGAATAATTATACTAATAATAACCTGGTTGTTATATAGCGCCTTTCATGGAACCCCAAGGTCGTTTTACAAGGGTGGGGTAGGGGCTGGTGGTAAAAGGGCAGGGTGGTTAGAGAGCTTAAAGGGACACTGGTCAAAAAAGGTACTGCCACTATTTTGCTCATTGAAACTAGGCTGCCTATTGCCAAATTTGATCTTTTCATGAAAGTTTACTACGTAATAAACTAATATTTTCTAGTATGGCCCAAGTACAGTCATTTTTGCAGCTAAAAATGGCTATTTCTGGAAATTCAAAATGGCGGACCATGGAGAAGATCCCCCTTTTCATGTATGAAAAGAGCAAGTTTTCCAGTCATAATGAATACTTAGAATTTGATGGTGGTGGTAAGTATTTATGAAAAAGGTAACATTAGAGAATGGGTAGCATGAATTCTGGAAATAAACAACTAAAAATCTCACACAGTGTCCCTTTAAGCCTCGGTGAATAGATGGGATTTAAGGTGCTTCTAGAACGCCATGATATTATTACCACATACAGCGGCACTGACAGCTTTTGCTGGGCCCAAGACAAAGTCATCTGACAGGGCCCCCAACCCATACATACAATACATACAATGTAATGAGTACTCCATTCTGGGACCCCTATCACCCTGGGCCCAGGACAACATACCTGTTTGTCCCTCCTGTCGGCAGGCCTGACCACATAGCTCAACATTGGGCTACTATCCAAGCAACACTGTAGTTCTTCTGTGAGCACCCAGATGGGCGCAGCACTTCACACAATGAAGTTAGGCTACAAACTGTTACTACAACCAAAGAACTGCTTTGTTATGCCCAGAGTTGTATAAAGTAGAAGTAGAAGTACTTTTACAGATGTAATTACAACACATGGGTTCAACTTTGTAATCTCCTACGACAAGTGTTGTAATTAATTACATTTGTGAAAGTACTTCTACTTCAACTCTCGTTATGCCCGCCCTCTTATTAGACCCTCCTAGCAGTGAATTACAAGGAGTGTCTACATTTCTCAGCGAACGTAGACTGATCTGTTACACCACTGAGACTAAACAAGGTACACGTAGAAGTGCCAGACCGGTGCCAGCAGCTCTACTTCTCTACCTCCTGTCCTTCCCCAGATTGATTGATCTCTTCAGCTACGATTCACCAACATGATTCAAAGTCTCTTTCTCTTGCTCACTCTCATACTGCCCTGGGTAAAAGGTAGACAACATCTCTATGGAAAAAGAAACACCATGGACTTCAATATTTTTTTCTGTGTATTATAAGGAATTCTAAGTAATCTTTTGGCAACTGATCTTCTACAGGAGCAAGCTATGAAGTCCATCAGAATCCTCGTGAGGTGTTCCAATCACAAGGACAGAATGTATCCCTGAACTGTCACCATCAGATTCCAAGTTACGATGTCATTTTGTGGTACAAGCAAGCTCACAGCTCTACCCTCGATCTCATTGGGTATGCATATGTGACAATGACAAAAGAAGAAGAATCATTTTTAAACCATTTCAGTGTCACTGGGGATGGTAGCAAAAACAGCACACTGTATTTCCTGAAGCCATTCCAGACTGCAGACAGCGCAGTGTACTTCTGTGCTGTGAGAGAAGCACAGTACTACACATCTCCTCTCTGCCTCACAATAACCCCTAACAGACACATCTGTGGTCATTATCTGTTAACCAGAGTCGCTAATAGTGTCTCTCCTCCTGTCTTACAGTACAAATGAATCTGCCAGCTGTTTCAGGTGCACACTTGACATCACAATTCACTCCTTTCTACCATGCCACCAACCCTATTTCAATGGTGACCCTCACACCTACTTCTACACATAGAGGCTCATCTGATAACACTGGTATTACATCAAAGTAAGGCTCAATACCAAAACAAACATGAGCAGTAACACATTGTAAGTAAAGTTATCAGAAGTTTTTCAGAATACTAATTTTGCAATACTGTGAACACCCAGTGGGTGGCGCCAGTTCACATCCTGTAGCCTCAGGTGGTCATGGTAGGCCTCACCGTAATAGTTGAGGATACATTCTTAATGTGACAGTTTCACTTTACTTCAAGGTCAACATGGGCAATGGAAGCGTCTTCATTGTGGTGGTTCTCCAGCTCACAGGTATAAACATTTGCTACATTATACACAGCTATAGTAATACAGCTTTAGTCCACATGCGCTTCTCACCATGTCCTTGCTGTAGGGTCAGTCATGTCACCATAGTGGATGGACAGTGTTTTGCTCTGTCAACTGTGACACTTAATAAAATCATAATTTGATTGAGAAGTTGACTTTGACAATGTTATTTGTAACAGGAAAATAAGTAAATTGGGTTTAATATGTCTAAGTTTGTGTGTGTATTCTTTGTGTTCTCTGTCATACATAAAAGACAGCTCTGATACATCCAAACACCTAGAATATAAGGATGTTTTTTGAATGAAATAGAACATGTTAAATGCAACACATTCATTGTTTATGGACATGTCTATTTTGATGTTATGCAGGTTTTTCTTCTGGCCAGAACGTGGATCAGTCTCCACCAAATGTCATCAGCCAAACAGGATACCAAACAACCTTTCAGTGCTCTCACAACATCGAAGGCTACAACCGAATCCTGTGGTACCAACAGAGCCATGACCAGGGGATGGTTTTAATGGGTGTTCTCATAGGGACTGATGGTTATCCAGAGACTGGGTTTACCAACAAAATAAAGATGGAGGGAAATGCAAACCAAGGCCAAAAGAACACGATGACCATGTTGGAACTTTTTCCAACTCATAGCGCCATGTATTTCTGTGCAGCATATGCACAGTCTCATTAATCATTTCTTCCCTCTACAAAAACCTTTTTAACCGACAACTCCTCATGATTACATCTTACACACCTGCATTCAACCACCATAACCGTCTGATTCAGGACACATCGTTCTGCAAGCAGACGATACAGTATAATGTAACCGTTATTCTTCATAAAAAGCAAGCCCTGCTCATCTGCAATAGTCCTGTTTGGCTTGCTGTATTGTGTCCTCTGAACTTTAAATGTTCAAAATAAAGCAATCTCAACACACAAGAAGGACAAGTGGGAAGAACTATTATTACCGGTATCTCTACAGCTCTACTTCCTCATTCTGCTTTGGATCTCCATCATCAGTGCCATTCACGCCTTGGGCTCTGACGCACCAACATGACTGTACACTTCTTCATGCTCATAGTGATGCTATTCTGTGTTCAAGGTATGACAAGTTATAAGGGGGAAACAGTAATAATTGAAAATTATGATGTTAATGATTGCTCATCATTTGTAATGATTATTCATTCCTGATCTTTGGCTTTTTTTTTCAACAGGACAGTTAACAAAATATGACATTTTTCAAAACCCTCGAGAAGTGTTTCAAAGCCAGGGCCTCAACGTATCGCTGACTTGTCAACACCATCATCGTTCATCTTTGTACACAATGTTGTGGTATAAACAAGCTGTCGAAAGTTCCGCATTGGATCTCATAGGATATGTGTACACCGACCTTTCAGCAACTATTGAGACAAAATATGACAAACTGTTCAACATTGGAGGAGACGGCAGGGAAAACAGCACACTGTATTTTCTGCAGCCATTTAAACATGAAGACAGCGCAGTGTATTTCTGTGCTGCGAGTGAAGCACAGTACTACACATCTCCTCTCTGCCTCACAGAAAACCCCAAACAGTGACACCTGTGACTGCTGTAACTGTCTCTTGATAAAACATGGGCCTTGCTCCGTATAAGTAACCACAGACAGCACCTGATCAAAATGTCAAACCTCCAAAAGCACTATGAGGTTCTGTGATAGAATTGACTAGAATTGCCATAAGTGTTATAACAAACACTTGAAGTGAATTCGATAAAATCAACACAGCGTTTAATCAAAATAGCGTAAAGGAGGATGTTCTATTTTCACGTCCTGTCCTGCACACCCTGTTGATGAAAATGAAGAGAATTATCAAGGGGAATTTTTTTTTCTCGCTTATTTTATTTTTGTTACACACTCCAGAATATGTTCTTTTACCCTGAAGTCATTAACGCAGTAGGCCTATGTCTAGGTGTCGATAATGTATGTAAGTTCTGTTCTGTACTGCACATACACATAAATGACATACACTGGTATGTTGTATATCTCTGATAGAATTATGGCATTTATGTTTTTCCATGAGCAACAGACACACCACTAACTTAAAAAAAGACGGTGTTGTACAGTCACTTCTCCTGTAGGTGGGGTTACTAACATTGATCAGTGCTGTTGATGGCAAACATGGTCTGATTTTTAAATAAGAGTAGCACTTCTGTCTGTAATACAGTATGAAGATTGTATTCATGAGAGGTGTGGCCTCACTGAAACAGTAATGTTGCTGATGTCAATCAGCGCTGAATTCAGGGTCAGATGTATCAGTCATTCAAATTATTCTCTCTCATTTATAAACATTACAAAACTGTCCCATGTTTGACCCACCATGAGACCTCTGTCAATCAGAGAAAGTTTTCGTCGCCGTACAACTAAACTTTTGTAACTTCCTGTGTAGTATGCTGACAGGCTTGGCTGACTCAGGAAAAAAGTCCTTTGAAAGGGCTCCCCAATTTTGGGCTCCCTCCCGTCAGGTTCCCTGTTCCTGTCTACTAGTCTTGTAAATAGCCTAACTGATCTCTCCCAACCTGTCTCTCCCTACAGTTCAGTCATGCTCCGGTCTCTCATCCCATTCACCGCGTCATTGCTTTCTCTCATCGGTTTGTAGCCTTCCTTTATTGTCATGTTGGGCCTCGGAATTGCCAAAACTTGTAGAATGAATTGTAATTTTAACGTTTTAACCCTTTATTCCATGTTTGTAGGACTTTTATTTTGTAAAGATGTTCATCAACATCCTAGTCACCTTTTGTGCCACCCAGATGACGACAAAGTGACCATCACCTGCAACCATTCGGTCACAAACTACAATACGATCCTCTGGTACCAACAGAAAGAAGGAGACACCATGGAACTTATTGGCAACAATTACTTCAACACCCCTGACGTGGAAGACTCGTGGAAGCCATATTTCGATGTGTCAGGTGATGGCACGAAAATGTCCACCTTACGTTTTCTCTCCTTGAAAACTGCTGGTGGCGCGGTGTACTTCTGTGCTGCCTATTACACACAGTATTTCATGCCCTACTGGAGGCTGACAAAAACCTATTGCGGTGTTTACCTGTGGTGAATACTGTAACCGTAAGCAAGCAGCCAGTTTGAAGTGCAATAACACATACACCATTTCATTCACAATAACTCTCCTCCACATAAATCAATTATTGCTCTTTTCATACACCCCAAAACAAGATTAGTGGTTGTATAAATATAAAAGTTGTTGTATAACGCATAATTCAAATGTACCAAATTGGAACTTGGCACTCTGTGCCATCATGTACAATTTAATTTTATGTAACACAATTGTGTGGGAACTTAAAAAAACGAACAAAACATACAAAAAAGGTTAAGTTTAGCTTTATTAGGCCATTTTATTAGGCCAAAAAATATAAAAAGCATTTTCACCAAGTAATCACAATCAAAAAGCCAATTAAATGTTATTATCAAATACAGCATGTCAAGCACAAACAAAATAAGATGTGTATTTTTTATTTTACTAAATTTATAGAAACAGCATGTTTTTGTAAACGTATCACAAATGCACTGAGAGGGTTTAGCATATGAACTCTTCATTTGGAGTGCAAGAGTGATTCACCAATCAGTCTTCGTCCTGCTGCTATGTCCTTTCTTTCCCTCAGAAAACTTTGTGTGTGTTGCTTGAATGTGCTCAGACTTCAGCTGAACACCAGCATGAACATCCTCTACTTCACATTGCACCTATTGCTTTATCCCACAGGTGTTTTCCTTTGTCTTATTCTCCTTGTGTCCAGTTATGTAGAAACTATGACATCTTACTGTGATTTTATCAGTAATTTGCACTGTTTATGCAGTGGAATGCTGTAGTCGTCGTCGTAGAATATTTTAGTCCAAGAATATTTTACTACCCGACCAATACATTACTCTTTACACAGAGTGTGTAGTATTAGGCTACTGTATTATGGATTAGTCATTGTCATTCTGGCAACTGCAGACTTACAGCAGGTGGGCATGTCTTAACACATTAACAATCTTTTGGACATTTTCACATCATTTTAAATATCGATCACCACAGGCTGCTTCCAGATGACTGGCGTGCATCAAACCCCTTCCGATCAGATTAGAACTCCCGGAGAGGCTTTTGAGATGCGGTGTTCAAACACCTTACGTGATCACGACCGTGTTCACTGGATCAAACACTTTCCTTCAGAGAGACGCTTTGAGACTATGGGCAATCTCTATGGAGACAAACCGAACCCAGAGGAGAAATTCAATGGTAAGATCACCCTCCGAGGTGATGCTCTCACAAACAGCACATGCACCATGGCAAACGTGTCAACGGATGACAGCGCGGTGTACTTCTGCGCTGCCACAAGCACAGTGCGTTATGTACACTCCTACCTCTACAAAAACCACAGACAGCCCATCGCAGCCAACACCTGTTGGTATGTAAATGCATCAGCAGAACAGACGCTCTTTGCAGGGGTTAAAAACAGAGCAGATAGAGAGCCAGTGTCAGAGGACTTTTTGAAGATAGTACTTCTAGCAGTTCAGCTGATATAGTCTTTCCAATAATTTTTTGTTTCACAACTCCAATGTAAACGTATGTCTTCTTGAACAATATTTCATTGGGGCCTTTAAAAGTGTTTAATCTTTCATCTTAATTGAAATATATTGCCTTTTTCTAATTCGGCTGAATACAGTGCACTCATTTAGATGGGTCATCATTTACCTGCACCATTTTTTAGGCCTACTATGGACTTTTACTCATGTGATCTGAGCTCTGAAGTGGGACACCTCCATCCTGTTCTCCTCAGTTTTACTCATTCTGATTCTGCTTCTCCTGTCTCTTCATGATGAGCCAAATAACTCTACCAGCAATTCTTTCCTTACTTGTGTTAGAGGGTAAGTACGTTGGGTAAGTGCAATTGTAAGACTCTCTTTCCCTGCTCAGGGATATTTTGATTCAGGCAGACATTGGCATCTTACATGGCAGCACACATGGCGCTGTGAATGTGTGTGAATACAAAGCACTTAGAAAAAACTTTGTTGTTGTATGCTACACATGTATGAATTAATTTTGATTGATTGATTGGTTGATTGACTGATTGACTGCTCTGTGCTTCTTGCTCTGCTTCAGGTGGAATCGTAACCTCTGCTCGCATTTCGCAAACTCCTAAAGAGCTGCAACTGTCCACCAAAGACGGGGAAGCCAGACTTAAGTGTTATCATGGTAACACAAATTGGCCCTACATGTTCTGGTATCAGCAAAAGACAAGTGGATTTCTTGAGTATGTTGGACTGCTGCACTATGACAGACCAGAAATACAGGAGAAGTTTGAGAGTCGGTTTAAAACAGCCGGACACGCCAAGGGAGACGGTTTTCTGATCATCTCAGGCTTGGCAGCTGGAGACAGCGCTGTGTATTACTGTGCGGCTAAGGCCTTTACACAGGGGTTCAAGTCAAGTGCACAGTGGTTCAACTCAACCGTGATGCCTTCAGAAAATGCACCAGGTGCTATACATCAGTCACATAGTCAGTTTGTAAGACATACTGCACAGCCACCAACACTTCCATACACACAAATAAACAAACAAAAAGAAAGCTATGTTGCCATTGGTTCTGATCTTCAAATATTGTTTATTTAATAAAACTATCGAGTAGTTGAGAAGAGCAAACTTTTTTTTTTTTTTTTTAAAGTTCCAGATGTAACAGAGAGCTGCTAGGATTCATCAGACCAAAGGCTGAATTTGTAAAATGCGAAGTATACATATAGAGATAAAAAAGAGAACACCCTCACCACACTGAGAACACCATCCCTCCCCACACTGTCCTGGTCTGGCACATAAAGAAGTCAAGAACAGGCACACAAACTGCAACTCGACGACAGTCAGTGTGAACCCTACAGGACTGTTTTACATTGCCATTACATATTCTGTGTGGCGCATAGTACTTTAATACATTATTTTTCAGTTTGTACTTATTCTACTGCATTTGTTTGTGTTCAAGGGTCACACACATGTCAAACAGTCCACACTTAGGTCATTTCCCAATCCTTCCCCACCTCTCTCTCCCACTTTCACTGTTTACTGTCCTAATAAAGACAAAATGTAAAACAAGTGAATTACAGTTATGCATTGCAGGAACTCAAGCTGATTCAGAGATTCAAAGCACAAAAAAAGCCTTCCTTGGCAACCTGTCTATGCTTCTCCAGAGAAGAACATGCTTCTTATGAGTGGAGATGGCAGAGCAAAGTGTATCATGCTTAATATTTCAGGTCCCAGGCTGGAAGACACTTTCTTAAATTCTCAAATTCTAATATCTAATGTAGCATTACCTTAGTAGGGGTTTAGGATGGATGTCATAGGAGTAGCAGCTTCTCTTCTCAAACAACCGCAATGAGAGTTGTGCCTTGAAGTGTGACGGATGCCTTTCTCAACAATAGTGTGCATTTCCATTTACAGACATAGAGGGCAGACTGGAGCCATTAGGTTAGCTACCCTCTAAGGCAGGGGTGGGCAATTATTTTGGCCCAAGGGCCGCATTGGGTTTAGAAAGTTGACTGAAGGGCCAGATGTCATAGGCGACTTGCCCGTGCCAATAATAAGAAGTGTTGTACACCAACATAATTACAACATTGTCAGTTATGCCATTCTTGCTAAATGTATCTAGATGTAGACTTTAGTCATCTTAGGTTTCCAAGACCCTTGTTTTAGGTAGCCAATCTAAGAATGACTGACCATATGAATCAGATTTTTTTTTTTCTTGGAAAGGCTCTGAGGGCCGCATGAAATGGCCGAGCGGGCCGCATGTGGCCCCCGGGCCTGAGTTTGCCCACGTCTGCTCTAAGGGGTAGTTTCCCTCAAACAGTTGTTGTTAGACACAGAAGCAGCATGCTTTGCACATCATGGGTCTGTCTTCTGCTTGCTTCACTGCTTTGGATGCCAGGTAAAATAATACTGATGATGATAATAATAATAATAATAATAATAATAATAATAATAATAATAATAATAATAATAATAATAATAATAATAATAATAATAATAAATAAAAAATCTGAATGTTTGAATTAAATCACCAGATGAAAGTAGATGCAATTACTTTGCTTACTTTGAACCATTTCTAAAAGACCATAAAAATACTACAGATACTGTAGACATTATGCAAATAAAACTAATCAAAATAGTCTTTCGCTTGTGAAACCATTAGGTACGTCTGGCACCATTTTACAGACCACTGATGCGTTTGGAGTCCCAGGAGCTCAAGTCACTATCAACTGCAATCATAACATGAGCAGCATGTTCTACCTGCTGTGGTACCGACAAACACCAGAGACAACACAGCTTGAGCTTCTCGGACATCTGTATGCAGAAGCTTACAACCCAGAGACAAAGTACAAGGACCGTGTCACTCTTACTGGCAATGCCAAAAGCCATTGTGTCATGGTGATGTCCAAATTAAGCGACCAAGACAGTGGTGTCTACTTCTGCGCAGTAAGAGAAGCACAGTGGCTCAAGTCTACTTTGGGCCCATACAAAAACCCTGTAGTCACATTTTACACAATGTTCGAAAGACAATTACTGATATACACGCTCTAACTAGACATCGCCTAAACATTCGAAACATGTGAGCCAGAGACATTTGTAATTTCCAAAGGTTTGGGTGCCCAATGAATTTAATTTGTCTCATGCTTATGATGTCACTTCCTGTTTTTCAGTTTATCAGTTGCTCTGCGAATCCTCTGCACAGAGTGAGCATCTAACAGGCATCATGATTACAGCAGCATTCCCATTCATCACTTTGTCAATCATCTTAGGTACCAGTACCGTGTAAACTGTCTGTCACAACTTTCCACTTGTCTTTCTTCATATTTTTATAATCATACAATGTAAACATAAAAATGGGGGAAAATATCCTTATTATATCAATATCTTTGGTTAACTTTCCTTCTCAAAGTTATTATTTCAATTTCAGTATCTCTTTTGTGCATTTCCATTTCATTTGCTCTAGGCATCATAGACGGTGTCCTGATCACTCAGTGGCCGAGGGGCATCATCAGTCCTGCGGGTTCATCCATTGACATGCACTGCTATCAGAATGAAACCGAGTACGACTATCTCTACTGGTACCAGCTGAAGGAGGGAGCTGGACCACGGCTGATGGTGGTCTATGTGGCTGGCACAGCAAACCACGAACCAGGTTTTAATGCTGAAGACTTTGAGAATTCGAGATCGGGGAAAAAGCAGTGGTCATTGAAAATACAGAATGTGCAAGATGATCAGGCAGTCATGTATTTGTGTGCTGCCAGTCTCCACAGTGGGTGAACCTTGTGGGATGCAAGAACAAAAACAACAGAGTGGCAAATTCATCAGACACCTGACTTCACCACAATACAGTAGGCTATGTAATAATTCAAGTGTTATCTCTCAATCTCACATTGTGTTTTTGTCTTTCATTTCCGTCAGGAACATTGGCTTGCAGTTGCTTGGAATTCACATATTTCACATCTTCAAAAACAACATTAACCTTTCTTTGTAATGTTTTGGTTGTAGAAATACACGTAGAAGAAGTTTTAGATGGAAATCATACTGATCAACTGTAAACGGGAAACTGAATTCACAAAAAATTGCTGCTAAGTGCAGCACAATGATTAAGTCATTCTAGAACTTTTCATAGTTGTACCCATGTCGGAGTGTCATGTTTTTTTTTTTTTTGAGAATCAGATGCCTGTTTGCTTATTTATTTCACAATAATGAAAATAATTTTTAAAAAATCACAATAATCTAAATTTTAGTATTGTACTTTGATTACAATATTTACAAGTTTACAAGTTTATTTATTTAAAAAGGGACAGCATATATTACCAGCACTTAAACAAAAATGCTAAATACACAAGATTATAGCCATGAGGCTAATTTCCATCTTTTGTCCCTTGACAGGTTTGATGTTCCTTAAAAAAACAAGGTTAAAACAAAACTTAAAATACACAGTTATAGTACACAGTTGTAAAATTATAGAGTCAAAGATATTTCACACATTTTAAAAATAAATACAGTAATACAGAATACAATTACAAGACACTTGGGAACGGGCATATGACGTCACCGCGCTAGATCTGCCATGTTTGGTGCATAGACGTCCCTTTTTCCCATTGTTTTCCAGCGCAAGGACGTAGTCTCGCCTGGTCTTGCTACTTAATTGTGATTTTTTTAACTATCTTGCTGCTCACTTTTCTTTGCCACTATTGTCCATCATTGTTGTGTCGTGGGGTGCAATAGCGCAAGCCACCATAGGAAAGGGGGAAAAATAGATAGGCCTAATGGATTATCTTTCTACTCATTTCCTTCTTGGAGGCAGCACCATGGTGACCAAGTCTCGGATATAACAAAGTGTCGTCGGCTAGCATGGGTCGCTGCTGTAAGACGACCAAAAATAACTTTCCACTCAATCCTGACGAGTGTGCTCTCTGCATTTTCATTTTGGTAAGTGAAATAGTTTTCGTTAAATGCACTGTTTCTTTCATCAACCACTGTTGGCTAATCTACAGCCTAGCTGGCATAGCTAGCCAGGTCCATTGAAACACAACACCCTTTTTAAACAAAGGAAATGTGCACTCCATGCTTGTAAACGATAAACCAGGTGCATTTAGAGCAGGACTACATCATAAGTAGAAAGTGGAAAGGTATCTGGTGCCACACGGTTGTTTATTTTACCAGTAGGCCTACTATCAGTAAGATTTCGATATGCGTCTTCATCAGAGGACTGTGTAGCACCCGATTTCCCTTTCTACAACACTCTTATTTTCTGCCACATACGTATTAGTAAGCTGCACAGCATAGTAATAACACTGGTTGTTTCACTAGGTACACCAGCAAATGAAATGAACACCTCCCATCCGGATTGGGCACCATCACTGCACTTGGGGTACACGACCAAGACAGTCACCACCACCACCGAGACTTCTCGCTATGAGACAAGAACAAAGAAAACGACGAAGGACTGAGAGCATAGCGTCGATGGATGAGACACCCCTTGTTACACCAGGTAAGCCTTACATACCTTTGACAAAATTAAAAACAATGAGGGCTCTAAGGCTCTAATGTCTTTTCTCCATCTAGATTGGGTGCATCTCTTAAATCTATGTCTGTCCAATGAAATGTTAAGTGTTTCAAAACAATGATTATTTTGACTCTTCGGCGAGTGGTTTTGATTCTGCTCATCAGCCTTGTTAAGATATGTTTTGTCCCTTTTGCATGGGCATTGTATTTGCATGACACATTGGGCTAATAAAATCTGTATCTGATCCACAGTGGAGACAACTGGGGGAGCATCAGCATCAGCACCTGCAGGCCTAGAGGATGAAGCTGACCAGGGGCCGGTGTGTGCTGAGGTAAAGATCCCCGCCTTCACAAGAGGACACTGTCAATTGGAAGCAAGAGATGTGGAAAACACAAGGACAATTGCTCATCTCCGAATTCACGTGGAAAGGGTGATTGGAACTGTCTGAAACAAATACACAATTTTGTCTGCAAAAGTGCCCATCAACATGGTGTTGCCATGTGAAGGTGAAGAAAAAACATTCCTTGACAAGATTGTGTCTGTATGTTGTACTCTGACCATCATGAGCAGGAGTGTTGTGCAAAGCTGAAGTTGACTGAAATAAATGTGCTTTGAGACTCAAGTCAAGTGTGTATAATTCTTTTTTTTATTCACAAGAAAAGTAATATGACAAAAGTAATTTCAAGTATGTCATTTTGAATCACTGTAAATACTGAAAGTGCAACTAGTGATAACCTGAGATCTTTAAGTACAGTAAGGCAAAATGTTGTAATTGTATTGAAATATCTTAACAGTAGTATTGACATAAATTCACAGTGCAACTTGAGAACCTGAGAGCACAAAACGGTGCATTTGAAAAAGTACAAGGCAAAATATTAATGTAATGGTGGGGAGGGGGGGGACAAAGGAAATTATTGCAATATCTTAACAGTAGTAGTTCAACTTCAGAACACCTGAGTACTATAAAGGGGGGGGGGGCAAATTATATTAAATGACAAATTATCTTAACAGACCGTTTACAAAACAAATAAATATTCAAAAAAGAAAAAAGAAAATTGTGCAGAACTTCAGTGCAGTGCAGGAATACCTCTGCAAAACTACCACCTTGTGATTAGAGGCAAGCATCACAATACCATGCCTTCTCTTCTGCAGTGGCCGCATCAAGTCCAACACAGGTGAGGTGGAACCACTGCGTCGTACAGCTGCTGTTGTCACAGCAAACCATGGTGTCTAGCTCCTCAGGCACTTTGTACACACACCACACATATTCTTTGTTGGTCTCATTCCTTGCTGATTTTGGGGTCCTCACTGTTTTCCACTGCTGCTTTGGTGCTGGTGCTGTGGCTGCTTTGCTGTTCTTTGATTTCACAGTAAAAACTCTGGTGCGCTGTGGTGTAGAGGGGTCTCGGGTGTACAGTAGTACCGGCAGATGAGCTCAGGGAGGGAAACCTTGCGGAAAAATTCCTGTGCCAACATCTGGCACAACATCTGGCACAACTCTGACCACGACCAGATCTTTCAGTGTCCACACTACAAAGTCACAGTAAGAGGAACCTGTCACAAAGATCTGTGTCTGCACCTGTGCGTAATACCTGTGGCCTTGTTTGAGTTGCATAGTGCTGTCACAGTCTTTGCCTCTCGTTTGCGGTAAGTTGACTATTGCGAACAGCAGAGCCCCAACATGCGTACAGGACTCCGCAATGCCAGCCATACAGGTACAGTGGGCACAGCTGACCTCCCAGCTGCCAGTTATGATGATCCACTGTTTCAGCGGAGGGTCGTTTACGCGCTGGGAGTGCATGACCTAAGGAAACAAAAAATGGATAGGCATTGTTCACTTTCATAACAATGACAAAGTTTCACTCTATGCAGGACTGCTACCCACTAGTAGATTGACCACCATTACCATAAAAACTACTAGCCTGTGAGCAAAAGTTAACATCAATGCCTGATAGCCTACTGCTGTGTTTATTTTTGTAATAATATGTACAATATACTGTTTCTTTGTATATCTTAGGACGTGCATGACAACCACTGAATGTTTACATTACATCTAGTCAGATCACTGCCTTAAATACCGTTTAGAACACTTGAAAACACGTGTTGCAGCTGTACAGCAGTAGAAACAGATTTTAGCTTACCTCTGCTCTGACCACGACATTCTCCTCCTGTTTAATGACCTCCATACCACTCAGATGTCCAGCGTTCACTTGTTTGAAGGCTTCTACTGACTTGTAACACTTAAACTTGTTCAGAGTAGGAGCACTGACACAGCAGAGCAGACTAGATAAGCAATGATATCCGAAAGGGTGAACTTAGGCAGTAAGGCAACTTCATTCCTTACTAGGGACTTCATACGGATCCAGTCCATTTATAAGGCCAATCTTCTCCATATACCGATCTCTGGCTTCTTTCTGCAACGTGTCCCTATATATTCCACATCCTTTCTTGCATTTTAGCATGTTTCTCTCTGTCATCGTCTCTCTCCTGACTCCTGGTAACTAGCACTTAGTGCTTTCAATTATCCCACTTGCTTACTCTGCTCTGCCTAATCACTACACCTGTGCTCACTCTGCTCTGCTCAATTGATACACCTGTTCTCACTCTGCCTCCTCATTGGCCAGCCACCTGCACTGCATTCACTCTGCCATTAACCCCTGTATATAAAGCTCTTGTTCTCAGTTCCTCTTTGTCAGACCGTCTGCTAACTTGCACCCGATACCTGTTCGCTGGCTTTCAATCTCTGACTCCTGAACACCAACCTGGACCAACCTGATTCTGTACTTGATCTTCTGCCCTGGAAAACCCGACCTGCCTTCTGTTCAACGACCACCCTGATCTCCAACCCCGGTAAACCGACCAGCCATTCTATCTTCCGACCAACGATTACTGCCTGCCCCTGTCTGTACATCTGCACTGTTTAATTTGCCTTGTTTTGTGTGTGTTCCCCCCCAGGACTCCCGGACCCTCCACCACCAGTTCCATCGGACACATCTCTGTCTCTGGGGGGACACACACAAACGGGCTCCCGGACCCCTGCACTCTCCTAACTCCCTTTACCCTGAACCTCAATAAACTGTGAGAAACGTGACGCATTTGTGGTCCTCCTCTGTCTGGTCCTGACAGTACGGTCTGACCAGCATGGACCCAGCGCACGGTACATCCAACATGGAGACCTCCGACCCTGAGCCACCAACTGCCATGGAGCGACTGGAGCATGCAGAGGGAGAAGTGCAACGAATGACTGGAGACATTAAATCACTGATTCAGCTTGGTCACCAGCAGCGCCAGCAGTTTGATCTGCATCGACAGGAGTTTCAACAGCAGCGACAGGAGTTTCAACATCAGCAAGACCAGCTAGCCCAGGTATTGCAAATACTTTCCAACCTGACCTCTCCGCCCGTCCATGCTCCTGCTCCAGCTCATGCTCCCACTCCAGCTATGCCGGCCTCCGTACCTGCTCCGTCTGCACCACCTTTCCTTCTTGCTCCAGCATCTCTTCAGCACCCCATTGCCCCAGCCCACAACATTCCAGTTCCAGTGGTCCCTCTTCAGGCTCCCGGTGCCCCAGAGCCGAAGATTGGCAACCCAGAACGCTTCGACGGTGACCATCGCCAAGTGAGGGCATTCTTAACCAGCTGCCGGCTCCAATTTTCACTACAGCCTAGAACCTTCGCCACAGAGGGTGCCAGAGTGGGGTACACCATCACACACCTGACAGGCCGGGCTCGGCTGTGGGGAACCGCTGAGTTTGACAGACAGACACCAGCCTGTGCTTCTTTCGATGCCTTTTCTGAGGAGATGTTGAAAGTTTTCGACCTGGGCTCATCAACCTCTGAGGCATCCAGGGCCCTGATGACCATCCGCCAGGGGAACAGGACAGCGGCGGACTATTCCATTGACTTTCGCACCCTGGCGAGGCGCAGCTCCTGGAACGAAGCAGCACAGGTGGATGCTTTCCTCCAAGGCCTAGCAGACTACGTGAAGGATGAACTCGTTTCACACGACCAACCCCCCACACTCGATGAGGCCATCAGCCTTGCTGTTCGGATCGACCGTCGGATCCAGACCCGCCGACGGGAGAAGGGACGCTTCACCCAGCCCTCTGTCCGCACTCGGAGTGATTCCGCTGCTCTGCCCCCCGTCTCAGCTGCCCCCCAGAACCAGCTAAACCAGCCCGAACCCATGGAGATAGGCCGTGCCTCTCTCACTCCAGCAGAGCGTCAGCGCCGCTTCACGTCAAACCTCTGTCTGTATTGCGGGGGTGAGAACCATCGAGTCGCCACCTGCCCAGCAAAAGCCGCAGCTCACCGGATGTAGGAGGGTTCCGGCTGAGCTCAATGAACACCCATTCCTCCACCGGCTGTAAGCCTCTTTTTCAAGTCCGTCTTCTCTTCTCCCATACCACCCACACTTTGCCCGCCCTGATGGACTCTGGTGCTGAAGCCAACATTATGGACCCTGAACTGGCTCGTCGTTTGGGTCTGGAGACCCATCGTCTGCCCTCTCCCATCCCAGTCCGTGCTCTCGATGGCCATCTCCTCGGTACAGTCACCAGCATCACCGCCCCGGTCTCAATGACCTTGTCAGGTAACCACCAGGAGATGATCTGCTTTCACCTGCTTCGATCCCCAAACCAACCACTTATTCTGGGCTACCCATGGCTCCGCCGCCATAACCCTCACCTCGACTGGATGACCGGGACAATCAAGGAGTGGGGAGAGGACTGCCACCAGACCTGTTTGCGTTCAGCCACATTGCCCTCCAGTTCAGTGCCCACCGATTCAGCCCCTGACCTCTCTAATGTCCCCAAATGCTACCACAGACTCCGAGAGGTATTCAACAAGGCCAAGGCCACGTCACTGCCCCCACATCGGCCCTATGACTGCGCCATAGACCTCCTCCCTGGAACTGCACCACCCAAAGGCAGCCTTTACTCACTGTCTGCCCCTGAAAGGAGAGCCATGGAAGAGTACATCAGCAACTCCCTAGCGGCTGGGATCATCCGCCCGTCATCTTCTCCTGCTGGTGCTGGGTTCTTCTTTGTGGGGAAAAAGGATGGAACCCTCCGCCCCTGCATCGACTACCGGGGTCTTAATGACATCACTGTCAAGAATCGCTACCCTCTTCCTCTGCTCACCTCCGCTTTTGAGTTGCTCCAGGGAGCCACGATCTTCACAAAATTGGATCTTAGGAATGCTTACCATCTGGTCAGGGTGAGGGAGGGAGATGAATGGAAGACGGCATTTAACACCCCAACTGGCCACTACGAGTACCTGGTCATGCCCTTTGGCCTCACCAACGCCCCAGCAGTGTTCCAGGCTCTAGTAAATGATGTCTTGCGGGATATGCTGAACAAGTTTGCCTTTGTGTACCTTGACGACATTTTAATATTCTCCCAGAACCTGACCGAACACACCCGCCACGTCCAACTAGTCCTCAGTCGTCTCCTGGAGAACTCCCTGTATGTTAAAGCAGAAAAGTGTGAGTTCCATGCTCGATCCATGGCCTTCCTGGGCTACATTGTGGCAGAGGGGAACATACAAATGGATCCAGCTAAAGTTTCAGCGGTGACTTCATGGCCCATACCAGAGAACAGGAAAAAGCTCCAGCAATTCCTTGGATTTTCCAACTTCTATCGCAAATTCATCCGCAACTACAGCACAGTAGCCTCTCCCCTCACTGCTCTGACCAGCTCCAAACAACCATTCGTCTGGACCTCAGCAGCCAATGAAGCCTTTGATGTCCTAAAATCACGGTTCACCTCTGCCCCCATTCTCCAGATGCCCGATCCAGACCAGCAATTCGTTGTGGAGGTGGACGCCTCTGATGTGGGAGTTGGAGCAGTTCTCTCTCAACGAGCAGCTTCTGATGGCAAACTCCACCCCTGTGCATTCTACTCTCGCAGACTGTCACCATCAGAACGCAACTATGATATCGGCAACCGTGAGCTGCTGGCTGTCAAGCTTGCCATGGAAGAGTGGCGCCACTGGCTGGAGGGTTCAGTGGTTCCATTCCTTGTCTGGACTGACCACAAAAATCTGGAATACATACGCACCGCTAAACGACTGAACTCCAGACAGGCACGCTGGGCTCTGTTCTTTACCAGATTCAACTTTACCCTCTCATACCGTCCCGGAACGCAAAACACTAAGCCTGATGCCCTTTCCCGCCAGTTCCAGAAAGACGACATGCCCACAAACAACCCAGCACCCATCCTGCCCAGTCCCTGTGTCATTGCCGCTCTGACTTGGAATATTGAGGAACAAGTACAGAACGCTCTTCTTGATCAACCTGGCCCCAGTACATGCCCTGATGGCTGCCTCTATGTCCATGAAAACCTGAGGTCTCAAGTCATACAGTGGGGTCACAGCTCCAATCTCGCATGCCATCCTGGGTCCGATCGCACCTATGACCTTCTCAGCCAGCGGTTCTGGTGGCCATCTCTGAGGGAAGATGTGAAAGACTTTGTCCGTGCTTGTGTCATCTGTAGCCAGAATAAGACATCCAATCAGCCCCCTGCCGGCCTACTCCAGCCTCTGCCCGTGCCCATGCGACCCTGGTCCCACATCTCTTTGGATTTTGTCACGGGTCTACCCTCATCTGATGGAATGACTGCTGTGCTCACAGTAGTAGACCGTTTCAGCAAGATGGCACACTTCCTTCCCCTCCCAAAATTGCCATCCGCCAAGGAAACCGCCCAGGTGGTCTTGGATAATGTCTTTCGCATACACGGACTGCCAAAGGATATTGTCTCAGACCGGGGTCCGCAGTTCACGTCCACCTTCTGGAAGGAATTCTGCCACCTTCTAGGAGCTACGGTCAGCCTCACCTCTGGTTTCCACCCCCAATCCAATGGGCAGTCAGAACGGATGAATCAGGAGCTGGAGAAGGCGCTCCGATGCATGGCATCTGGCAACCCCCGAGCCTGGGCGAAGCAATTGTTATGGGTAGAGTACGCCCACAATTCCCTCACCTGTTCAGCCACTGGCATGTCTCCCTTTCAATGTGTGTATGGATACCAGCCGCCACTCTTCACAAGCCAGGAGAGAGAGGTCACCTGTCCATCAGCCCTCGCTTATGCTCGACAATGCCGCCGCACCTGGTCTCGGGCCCGTGCCACACTTCTCAAGTCTGTCACCAGCTACTCTCGTGGGGCCAACCGTCGGAGGGTTCCGGCGCCGACCTACCATGTGGGCCAGAAAGTGTGGCTTTCGACCAAGGACCTGCCACTCAGGGTTGAGTCACGGAAGCTTGCTCCCCGGTTCCTTGGTCCATTCCCCATCGACAAGATTATCAGCCCAGCTGCCGTCCGACTCAAACTGCCCAAGTCCATGAGAGTGCATCCCACTTTTCATGTCTCCAAGATAAAGCCTACTCACGAAAGCCCGCTGGTTCCAGCCGCACCCCCTCCACCTCCACCACGTCTCGTTGGCGGAGGCCTGGTCTACTCCGTCCGTCGTCTGCTCCGGTCCAGGCTGAGGGGCAGGGGAATCCAGTACCTAGTCGACTGGGAAGGGTATGGCCCGGAAGAGAGGTCTTGGGTGCCCGCCAGACGAATTGTTGATCGGACGCTCATCGCTGATTTTCATCGTCTGCATCCTGACCAGCCCTCTGTCCGCCGTGGCCGCCCTAGGGGGCCCCGACGTGCTGCCAGTTCAACGCCTGACCCTGTGACGGATCCGGCACCTGACATGGGTTCTGACGCGCTCCCTGCTGATGGTGATGGGGGGGCGAGGTCCCTCGATGATGTGGGTTCGCCGGTCCCCTCTGAGGACGAAGCGATGGAGTCCGATCGGTCTGAGGAATTCTGACCCTCCGCCGGCTCCCCCCTCCGCCCGCCCTTCTTGGTGTTGCTTGGGGACTTCTGGGGCCGTCCCTTGGGGGGGGGGTTCTGTCATCGTCTCTCTCCTGACTCCTGGTAACTAGCACTTAGTGCTTTCAATTATCCCACTTGCTTACTCTGCTCTGCCTAATCACTACACCTGTGCTCACTCTGCTCTGCTCAATTGATACACCTGTTCTCACTCTGCCTCCTCATTGGCCAGCCACCTGCACTGCATTCACTCTGCCATTAACCCCTGTATATAAAGCTCTTGTTCTCAGTTCCTCTTTGTCAGACCGTCTGCTAACTTGCACCCGATACCTGTTCGCTGGCTTTCAATCTCTGACTCCTGAACACCAACCTGGACCAACCTGATTCTGTACTTGATCTTCTGCCCTGGAAAACCCGACCTGCCTTCTGTTCAACGACCACCCTGATCTCCAACCCCGGTAAACCGACCAGCCATTCTATCTTCCGACCAACGATTACTGCCTGCCCCTGTCTGTACATCTGCACTGTTTAATTTGCCTTGTTTTGTGTGTGTTCCCCCCCAGGACTCCCGGACCCTCCACCACCAGTTCCATCGGACACATCTCTGTCTCTGGGGGGACACACACAAACGGGCTCCCGGACCCCTGCACTCTCCTAACTCCCTTTACCCTGAACCTCAATAAACTGTGAGAAACGTGACGCATTTGTGGTCCTCCTCTGTCTGGTCCTGACACTCTCTCAGTAAAATCGTGTTTCTTCCTCGGTCTTTGTTTCGCGTTTGCCTTTGTTTACTAGCGGTAAGGCACCAAACATGGATCCGATATCCCATAATGCAACACGTGTGCCCGCGCCCAATACCCAAACAAGTTAAAGAACAGCTGCCAGTAGTAACCTAACTATGTGAAATTATGTCAACAGCATTGACAATCTAGTAACCACAATTTCAACTGTTTACTGAATGAGTTAACTGTTGGCCGTTCTCTAATTATATTGGGAATTGTGTTCCAGGTGTGAGAGACTCTAAGAGAAAACAGACTGACTAAAAGCGCTCTTTCTAAATGGAACAGAGCAATCACCCCTGGAACTGGCTCTGGTAGCCCTATTTATACTCTTTGTAATAAATATCTGTAGAGGAGGAGGGGCCAGGCCATGGAGAATTTTATATAGTAAAACTGAATCATTATATTTAATATAGTTATCCCAGTCCAACAGTTTATGTTTTTTCAGTACTTTACAGTGATGATAAGTTTTGGGCTTTCTCTCCAAGATTTTCAGTGCTTGTTTGTATAATGTTTTAATGTGACATTTGCTGATGCCCAACTAGTAAGACACATGTGACATGATCATTGTGTTAAAATACAGTTAAATTATTCCTAATGTACCTGAAATTAGATAGATTAAATTGTATTTTGCCTATAGTATCTTAACATGTTGCCTGAAACCAAGTTGTGCATCTAACAGCAAGGTATTTAAACTCTTGGACAACATCCAGTTTCTCACCATGCACCATGATGCTGGGGTCTGGTTCAGTAGTACCTCTTTTAGATAAATACATACAAACAGTCTTTGACACATTGAGATGAAGACGTGAGTGTTGTAGCCATGTACACACATTGTTCATGACTGATGTTAACTGTTGTGCAGCTAGACGTTTGTCTTTTGCGTGGATGCATAATACAGCATCATCTGCATATAGCTGACAGGTTACTGATGCAGGACAACAACTAGACAAGTCATTTATATACAAGCTGAACAACAGTGGACCTAGTATGGACCCCTGTGGTATTCCAAGAGAGTTGATGCAGGTGCTTGATGTAGTATGCTGCACTCTAACACACTGTGTCCGTGATGCTAGGTATGACTCCATCCATTTCAATGAGTCAGCAGAAAAGTTAAAATGAGTTAGCTTTTGCAAAAGTATCTGGTGGTTGACAGTGTCAAAAGCCTTTCTAAAATCTAGGAAAACAGCCCCAACCACACCGCCAGCATCAAGTTTTAACTTAACATTTTCCAAGAAGAAGCAGACAGCCGTCTCTGTTGAGTGATGTTTTCTGAAACCAAACTGCATGCTGCTAAGCATATGACTATTATTTAGGTGCTGTATGAGTACTGTAAGGCCACCTTCTTCTGTAAGTCTGCCACTGAATATCAAAGGATTAAACATTTTAAATTAAGTCCAACAGAGGGAGATGTTACCATGTCTTTGATTTCACATAGTACAGTACACAGCATTATGACATCACTTCCTTACATAGGCCACTGTACGTGTCTTGGTGTGTGTGATTTAGCCTATGCGTCCCTCACCAAAGTCAAAAGGAGGCTTGTGAGTAGCAGCAGCAGCATAGCCCAAAAATGGCTACTTTTACTCTTCAGCTGGGAATGACCATTTTTATGTCATTACGTAATGTTATTTGATACATTGTTGATACATTAGCCTATCTCAAAATATATAACACTGTTCCAAAAGGTTTTTATTTCAAATATCCTTTTCTATTTTGTTACTTGAACAGGGGTTCAAGTTACCGATTGTGTGAAATTTCAGCAATCACCATGTCACTTCCTAGCAGAAGATGAGAGCAACATGGAGATCTTGAGCAGCCATGATGACAGTGCCCTTACATACATGCTCTCTCTATGGTGACCAGAATTAGGAGCCAGGATTTTCAAAGAGTCGGTTTGATATCAAAAGAGATGGAGTTCTAAAAGGATCTCTGTCTCTCTCTCATTTGAACTTGTCAGATTCTGCTGTGTACTTCTGTGCAGCTAGTAGCACAGTGCTGCAGGTTACCCCTACACCCTCACTCAAAACCCTCATCCCTCATGAGTTCAATATTGATGATTCTGTGAAATACAGTTTTAATTAATCTTTTTTGTTGTTGTTGTTGGCTTTTTTGGTAAATTATATCAGTTTATCAGTTTTGATTATTTTTGTAAAGAAATTGTCCTAATTGTTAACACATTTACAGTTTTAGTCTTTTATACTCTTTATATATAGTCTTTAGTACTTTTATTACATCATTAGTATTCAATGTAAGGCCACCTTCTTCTGTAAGTCTAGTGTGTCAATGAATATCAAAGCAATGAACGTTTTAAATTAAGTCCAACAGAGGGAGATATTACCATGTCTTTTGATGTCTCACGATTTCACATATAGTACAGCACACAGTATCATGACATCACTTCCTTAGGCCTACATAGGCGCATGTCTTGGTGTGTGTGATTTAGCCTATGCGTCCCTCACCAAAGTCAGATGGAGGCTCGTGAGTAGCAGCAGCACCAGCACAACGCAAAAATGGCTACTTATATTCTTCAGCTGGGAATGATCATTTTGATGTCATTAAGTAATGTTACATATTGATGCAGTATCTAAAAATATATAAATCTGTTCCAAAAGGCTTTTATTTCAAATATCCTTTTCCATTTTTTTATTGAACAGGGGTTACAGATTGTGTGGAATTTCAACAATCACCAAGTCACATCCTAGCAGAAGATGGGAGTAAAATGGATATCTTGTGCAGCCATGACGACAGTGCCCTTATATACATGCTCTGGTACCGCCAACACACTGGCACTACAGTCATGACCCTTATTGGACATGGATACAGCTATGGTGACCAGAATTACGAGTCAGGCTTTTCAAAGGATCAGGTTAATATCAAAAGAGATGGCGCTCAAAAAGGATCTCTGGCTCTCTCTCATTTGAACTCGTCAGATTCTGCGGTGTACTTCTGTGCAGCTAGTAGCACAGTGCTGCAGGTTACCCCTACGCCCTCACTCAAAACCCTCATCACAGGAGTTCTTGTGTAGTGTAGATGAATTTTGATGATTCAGAGAAATATAGTTGATTGACAAATCAGGTTTTTTTTTTTGCTTTTTTGGGAAATATTATTTTATCATGATAAATGATTAGCAAGACCTTTTTTGCTACTATCATTTTTTGTAAAGAAATATGTCACCCAGATAAACATTCCCAAATTAGTATTATTAGTGTCAAATCAGTGAATAGACTTCATGACTTCTGCTGTACAATTGATGTATTTTGTGCACTCTGTACTATTTTGAAATAAAAAATACACTCTGAGACAGTAAGTTGTTTTGTATTTTCATGTCTTCATTTGCAGTTCATTATCCATGGATACATTTACATTTGTACTACTGTGATAGTCCTACTGTTTACACTTCATCAGAAGAATATTACATTTAATTAAAACGAAAAAAAGAAGAAATCTAAATGGAAGACTTAAATCTATTTCTACCTTTTGAAATATGCAATATGTTTGTGTTTGGGTGTCCAATGAGTTTTATTGGTCTCATGCTTGGTGTCACTTCCTGATTTTCAGGATATCAGTTTCCATGCAAATTCTCACAGTGCACAGTGTGTGCAGTGGGATGCAAGAGTAAAAGCAAAGGCCCTGCCATGGCCAACCGGTGGGGCGCTCGTTTGCCAAGCGGCCGACACGGGTTCGATTCCCGGCCCGGGTCATCTGCCAACCCCTCCCCGTCTCTCCACATTCGCTTCCTGTCCGCCTCTCGCACTGTCCTATCATCAATGAAGTCGTTAAAGACCAAAACAAATCTTTAAAAAAAGAGTAAAAGCAAAAGAGTGGCAAACCCATCAGACACCTGACTTCACCACAATATAGGACATATACAGTAAGCCTAATAATTCATGTGTTATCTCTCAATCTCACATTGTGCATTTGTGCTTCATTTCTGTTACCATTATTTGCTTGCAGCTGCTTGGAGTTCACATATTAGCCTAGACATCTTCACAAACAACGTCAGCCTTTCTTTGTAATTTTTCAGCTGGGTAAATATACATGTAGAAATCATACTTATCTAATTTGTACTGTAAACTGTAAACTGAATTTGGAAACTAAATTGCCAGTAACTGCAGCACAAAGGGTCATTCTAGAACTTTTGATAGTTTTTACCCATGTCAGAATGTCTCAGAATTTTTTCTCCTTTTAATTATCAGATGTGTTTGCTTATTTATTTCACAATAATTACATTATAATTCTCATATTAATGGGTTTTTTGTTGTTGCAAGTATTAACACCTTAACAGTTTTAGTCTGGTACTTCAGTCAGTATTTACTATAAGGCCACCTACTTCTGTGATTCTAGAGTGTGTCACCGAATATCAAAGGAAGAAACGGTTTAAAATTAAGTCCAACAGAGGGAGACGTTACCATGTCTTCGATTTCACATATAGTACAGTACACAGTATTATGACATCACTTCCTTATGCACTGTACATGTCTTGGTACGTGTGATTTAGCCTAAGTGTTTCCCACCAAAGTCAGATGGAGCTCGTAAGTAGCAGCAGCACCAGCACAGGCCAAAAATGGCTCCTTTTACTCTTCAGCTGGGAATGATCATTTTGATGTTATTAAGTAATGTTATGTTTCATTATCTATAAAGATATAACACTGTTCCAAAAGGTTTTTTTTTTTTCAAATATCCTTTTCCATTTTCTTACTTGAACAGGGGTTACAGATTGTGTGGAATTTCAACAATCACCAAGTCACATCCTAGCAGAAGATGGGAGTAAAATGGATATCTTGTGCAGCCATGACGACAGTGCTCTTACATACATGCTCTGGTACCGCCAACACACTGGCAGCACAGTCATGACCCTCATTGGACATGGCCACTTCTATGGTGACCAGAATTACGAGTCAGGCTTTTCAAAGGATCAGGTTAATATCAAAAGAGATGGAGCTCTAAAAGGATCTCTGGCTCTCTCTCATTTGAACTCATCAGATTCTGCTGTGTACTTCTGTGCAGCTAGTAGCACAGTGCTGCAGGTTACCCCTACGCCCTCACTCAAAACCCGCATCCCTCACAAGTTCTTGTGTAGTGTAGATGAATTTTGATGATTCAGTAAAATATAGTTGAACAAATCAGGGTTTTTTTTTTGCTTTTTTGGGAAATATTATTTTATCATGATAAATGATTAGCAAGACCTTTTTTGCTACTATCATTTTTTTTTGTAAAGAAATATGTCGCCAGATAAACATTCCTAAATTAGTGTTATTAGTGTCAAATCAGTGAATAGACTTCATGACTTCTGCTGTACAATTGATGTATTTTGTGCTTTGAAATAAAAAATACACTCTGAGACAGTAAGTTGTTTTGTATTTTCATGTCTTCATTTGCAGTTCATTATCTATGGATACATTTACTCTTGTACTACTGTGATAGTCCTACACATACACACACACCAAAAATAACACTTTATTTTATTATTATTTTTGGTGTGTGTGTATGTGTGTGTGTGTGTTTGTGTGTGTGAGAGAGAGAGAGTGTGAGAGATATGCCTGGGCAAATGTATGTAACAGTGAGCTATACTTGGTTATTTTATGTGTAAGTATGTGTGTAACAGTGAGCTATATATGGTTATTTTATGTCTAAGTATTTGTGTAATGTCTCGTGAGCAATGTCTTTATTTGCTACTTGACACCTTAATTTCCCCCTGGGATCAATAAACGATACTCTACTCTACTACTCTACTGTTTACACTTCATCACAAGAACATTAAATTTAATTAAAACGAAAAAAGAGGAAATCTAAATGGAAGACTTAAATCTATTTCTACCTTTTGAAATATGCAATATGTTTGTGTTGGGGTGTCCAATGAGTTTTATCATGCTTATGGTGTCACTTCCTGATTTTCAGGATATCAGTTTCCATGCAAATTCTCACAGTGCACAGTGTGTGCAGTGGGATGCAAGAGTAAAAGCAAAGGCCCTGCCATGGCCAACCGGTGGGGCGCAAGCGGCCGATGCGGGTTCGATTCCCGGCCCGGGTCATTTGCCATCCCCTCTCCGTCTCTCTTCCAATTCGCTTCCTGTCTGCCTCTCGCACTGTCCTATCATCAGTGAAGTCGTAAAAGACCCAAAAAATCTTTCAAAAAAGAGTAAAAGCAAAAGAGTGGCAAACCCATCAGACACCTGACTTCACCACAATATAGTACATATAGTAGACCTAATAATTCATGTGTTATCTCTCAATCTCACATTGTGCATTTGTGCTTCATTTCTGTTACTATTATTTGCTTGCAGCTGCTTGGAGTTCACATATTAGCCTAGACATCTTCACAATCGGTGTCAGCCTCTCTTTGTAATTTTTCAGCTGTGTAAATATACATGTAGTATATTTACTGTAAACTGTAAACTGAATTTGGAAACTAAATTGCCACTAACTGCAGCACAAAGGGTGAGTCATTCCAGAACTTTTGATAGTTTTTACCCATCTCAGAATGTCACGTTTTTTCTCCTTTTAATTATCAGATGTGTTTGCTTATTTATTTCACAATAATTACATTATAATTCCTATATTAATGGGGTTTTTTTTTGCAAGTATTAACACCTTAACAGTTTTAGTCTGGTACTTCAGTCAGTATTTACCATAAGGCCACCTTCTTCTGTGATTCTAGAGTGTGTCACCGAATATCAAAGGAATAAACGGTTTAAAATTCAGTCCAACAGAGGGAGACGTTACCATGTCTTCGATTCACATATAGTACATTACACAGTATTATGACATCACTTCCTTATGCACTGTACATGTCTTGGTATGTGTGATTTAGCCTAAGTGTTTCCCACCAAAGTCAGATGGAGCTCGTGAGTAGCAGCAGCACCAGCACAGGCCAAAAATGGCTCCTGTTACTCTTCAGCTGGGAATGATCATTTTGATGTCATTAAGTAATGTTATGTTTTATTATCTATAAAGATATAACACTGTTCTAAAAGGTTTTTTTCCAAATATCCTTTTCCCTTTTCTTACTTGAACAGGGGTTACAGATTGTGTGACATTTCAGCAATCACCAAGTCACTTCCTAGCAGAAGATGGGAGTAAAATGGATATCTTGTGCAGCCATGACGACAGTGCCCTTACATACATGCTCTGGTACCGCCAACACACTGGCAGTACAGTCATGACCCTTATTGGACATGGATACAGCTCTGGTGACCAGAATAACGAGCCAGGATTTCCAAAGGATCGGGTTGGTTTAAAAAGAGATGGAGCTCTAAAAGGATCTCTGGCGCTCTCTCATTTGAACTCATCAGATTCTGCTGTGTACTTCTGTGCAGCTAGTAGCACAGTGCTGCAGGTTACCCCTACGCCCTCACTCAAAACCCTCATCCCTCATGAGTTCAATATTGATGATTCAGTGAAATACATCTGATTAATTAATCAGATTTTTTTGTGTGTGAATATTATTTTATCATGATGAATGATTAGCAGTAAGACCTTTTCTGGTTTGGTTCTTTTTTGTAAAGAAATATGTCGTCCAGATAAATATTCCTGCATTATTGAAATATAGTATAGGCTATAACAATTCATCTATAAAACTAAACAAAAATGTGAATAGACACAACTTTGGATGTTTTGATGTGAATGATGATGTGCTTTTTTTCTTTGTGCACATTCCTGTAGATTTGTATACAGTATTTTCAGTAGTAACATGACTTCTGCTCTGTAATTGATGCATTTTGTGCACTTTGTACTATTTTGAAATAAATATTTTTTATTATTATTTTCATTTATTCACTTGCAATTAATTATCCATGGATAATCACAATCCGGATCCAGGATTTTTTTTTTTTTTTTAAAGATTCTTCACCATTGTATATTTTGACATTCAAGTTTCTAACTCCACAAACACTCAGGCAGAAAGACTTGGGAAAAAATGAGGGTGTAACATAGTCAACTGTTCTATCCATCAGTTTCCTTGATGGAGGTCTTTACTCCCTGAGTGCTTTTCTAGTTATGTCTATATATTATCTTATGTCTATATCTCTTTTCTTCTTGAAATTATTATTTCCATGTAAGTATCTCTTTTGTGCATTACAATTTCCATTTCATTTGCACTAGGTGAAAAGCCACCTTTTTCTGTAATCAAGATTCTGTCATTGAATATTCGAAAAATATTCTCACATATGTCACGATGTCACATATACAGCTCCAGGCCACTTTATTAGAATAGCGTGAAAAAGTTGATTTATTTCCATAATTCCATCAATAATGTTAAACTGTCATGGATTATAGATTCATGGCCCAGTTTTTTAACTATTCCAATCATTCAATTGTTTATTTTTACATATTTTGGTCTTCCAGCTCAAAAAACCCATGAATTGGGGAATTCGCATCATTAGAATATTGTAATAAAATCTAAATTTTCTTCAGCAAAATTCGGGTCACATCAAATCAGTTGAAATGTGGTACTTCAGGGCCGTCGTTAGGCCTATTTTAGGGGGGCTTTAGCCCCCCTTACATTAGTATTAGCCCCCCCTTTAACGATTTTGCAAAAAAAATATATATATATTTTTTTCACATTTTTCCAAAAACAAATGCAGTAAAGCACTGAATACGAACCACCAAGAAGGCAAGTTAATCTGAATACAAGTTCCTGTTTGCTTATTTATTGTTTAATGCCACTTATATCCTACTGCACAGCAATAAAAGCAGGGTGCACAGCAATATGTTATGCGGGGGGAAAACAGGTAGAGGATTGTGCTTTGTGACTAACACCTCGAGAAAAGTGTAACACGGATGAAATCTTCAGACCCAAAGTACCAATTTTCACTCACAATACCCGTGTAATAAATCCATTTGACATTGTCTTGAAATTATAGTTGAGCTTTAATATTTGTCTTAACAGTTTGAAAACACACATGAACTGATTAAAATAGCTACTAATGGAGTAAAAATGACCTAATATCTGCCGGGGATGCATCATTTTCCAAGTAAGGAACCTGTTTGAATGAATCGATTCCTGACCACTGCTTCTCCTGGAGACGCGCAGTTAGTAAAGTTCCTAGTCCTTGTGTAAATTATGCTCTTGGCATTTTTATCTAATTTGTGTCAAACATCGGGAAAGCGGTTGGTATATAGGCGTTAAAATCGAAAGGGCCCTGGTATATATATGGTATATCAAATTAATAGTTTATTTTCAGTCATTAAAAATTTCCCTCCTGACCTACTTGCAAGAGAACTCCAAGCGCAAATGTTTTCCCCGTATGTTCTGTAGAAACAAAGATGAATGTCCGCACACTGCTCCCGTGTTGCTTTTTAAAAAAATTTCAAGTGAGCGCTTTTGAGCTAGTACCTCTCCATCAGACTGATGAAGAGCAACTAGCTCGAAAGCGCTCACTTGAAAAAAATAAAGAAAGCAACACGGGAGCAGTGTGTGGACATTCATCTTTGTTTCTACAGTATTCTGGCCTTTTGTCATGCACCTGCGTCTTGGATGTGCGCACCACTAACCAACTGACTTCCCCGTGTGTTCTGCAATCCAGTATGCCTATGTTAAAGCGTCTGTATAGGCTATGTATGTTGGTATTGAGTTAACTTCTTCTCTGTAACACTTGTGTACATGTACTTTGTAAATGTGTAGGCCGAACACTGCCATGTTATGGTTAATTGTTATTTACTGTAAGGGTGTCGATGTTAGGGTGGGACTGGAGGACACTCTGAGTGAATGTATTGTATATGCGTGAGTGCCGTCTTGTCAGTGTTCTACATTGTACTGTATTTTGCCCTGGGGACCCCGTCGAAAACCAGACTTCTTATCTCAAGGGGCTATACCCCTGTAAGACCAATACATTGAAATTGAAATCTGCAAAGTGCTGCAGTAACAAAGGAGACCTCTAGAGTGAGCCATATCATATCCCTGCTGTCTGCATCATCATCTGTACTCAGACCAGCTCATTGCATCGTGTCAAAAAGGAGAAGACGGAGAGGCTATAATCAGCACCAAGTGATTGACTGACAAGAAGCAATGTTGCCTTGGTTGTTTATAGGCTTATCGGTTCCCTTCTCAGCTGGGGTGTGGGCTCTGAACATCACCCAAACTCCAATCAATGCCGTGCTTCATTCTGACTCCTCATTCACGCTAACGTGCCACATCGATGATGAAAAATACGATCACATGTTCCTGTTTAAATTTCTCAAAGGCCATCGTGTCTTTCAGCAGATGGTCTATTCGTACCAGAAAGGACGTCCGGACCCGGAGCCTGACTTTGAGACAGGCTTTGACTTTGACCGAGACAAACTATCGTCGCTGAGGATGAGGATTCAGAGAGTCAGGGTGGAGGACGCCACACTGTACTTCTGTGCTGCAAGATATGCACACACTGAGGCAGGTGCGCACCGTAGCCACACAACAACTGGCAGCCATGAGAGAGAAAAAAAAGCCACAACATCCAACCACATACTGTATCTTTAGAGTGAGAGAGAAACACACACCCTACAGTTACAGTCGCTTCCGCCCCTGGCTGTATCAGCAAACTGTCTGCTGTCTGTCTGACTTGTCAAGTTTCCAACCAACAGATCTTCCAACCAGCATGCTCTTGTTTCTCCTAACCGTCTTGCCTTTGCTGAGGCAAAGTAAGATTTATTTAAGAAGAACACAAAGCTAGATAATCTGTCCACACTATTGTTAGGTTTAGATTTTAATGCAAATGAAACATCTGGAATGTGACCTCAGTGGGGGTAGTAGTAGGGTGATTCTGATTGCATAGTATTTCTGGGGCACCCTTTCAGGACACCTTTATATTATTATGGGTAGTAGCAGAATTATATCCTCATAAGACCCTGATTTTTTAAATTGGTATTTAACCCAGTAAGTGGTGTAGTGGTGGTAGTAAAGATTTTTCAGTGACTATTACAGCATTTCCCTGGTGGAACGGAGTGCGTTAAGGAGCAACAAAAACTTTTTTTTGAAGATGTTGATACTTGCAGTCCCCTAACAAGCTCTCCTCTCCTCTGTAGTTGTGGGCAGCGTAACAGTGGACCAATCGCCCAGCTCTGTGACTGTCCATCCCGGACACACTGAGCTGCAGCTGAACTGCTACATGGCTAACCTCAACAGCAACACCATGATGTGGTATAGGCAAAAGAGCGGCTACGGGACTGCCATTGAGTTCCTCATGAAAGAGTACGAGAACCCTACGGGGCGACTGAGCGTCACCCTCGAAAAAACGGAGAGCACGTTCAGACTTCACATCGTTAATGTCACCACGGAGGACAGTGGCGTGTACTACTGTGCAGCAAGTCACAGTGCTGCAGGCTCTGCACGAGGCCATACAAGAAGTACTATGGCTGTCTGCCATGAGTGAAGTGACATCACTCTAACAGCTGACACAAACTGGCAACAGACAGACTGAGACAGATAGACTGACTGACTTTCTTTCGTTTTGTTTGAATACAAAACACTTTCTGCGTGACGCTGCTGCACACTCTAATGAAAATATCACGGGTATAAAAACATTAGTCACTAAAGTGTCCAAATCAGGGGTGCATTTCTCGAAACCATAGTTGCTAACTACATCAGCTACTTTGCTGTTTGCAATGCAATTTCCCATTGGCAACTACCGAAGTTGCTAGCTGGCTAACAACTACGCTTTCGAGAAACGCACCCCCAGTATTGGTTGTTTCGTTACCATGCAATGTACAGTACGTCATGGGTTTTGATAGCAATCCGTTCTCCCAAAAAAGGCAACAGAAATCAGCTAATTACAAGCAGGATGACAACCAAAGTGCTAATGTGTGCATCATCTACATACAGGACATGGGGACACATGCCTGAGTCACACCACAAGACTACAGCAGTGTTTCCCAACCTTTTTTGTCCTAAGCCTTTTTGTCATTACATGAGCCCCCCTCCACTCATGCTGGATATCTCTTCCTCTATCCCAAATGTCACCATGCTCCAAAACATTTGTCAGTATTAAAAATTTCCCATGTACCCCCTGCAATGTACTCGCGTACCCCAAACCCCTGTTTAGGAATCATAGCTATACAGGGCCGGATTATCCATAAAGGCCAGTGGCACACCAGCCATTTACGGCCAAAGAGGGGGCACAACATGACACAAACTTTACAAATATTGTTCATTAAGGGGGCACCCATGAGGTGTAGTGCCGGAGGGCACCACAGACTGTTAATACGGTCCTGTAGCTATACAGGACAAGAACAGAAACTGTGCAGAGGGGTGGGATGGTGTGTGAGATGGGGGAAAGGGAGTGACATCTTGAGAGAAGAGCGATTGACTGGTTAGAGGTGAGAAAGAACAGCAGAAGTCTTTCTCATCTACAGAAGTCTTATCGTCACTTCATATAGAGTGTGGCAAAACAGGAGTTGTACAGACATAAAATAAGCATCATGGAGTTAGCCGGACTACTCACTCTTCTACTGTTGATTAGTAAGACTTGCACCTTTATATAAAGACTTAATTAATAAACACACGTTATTTGAAGCTAATACTTTTCCCTCTTGAGGCAAACCTTGAAATGACACATAAGTCTGTTTTGTGTATATTTGGTATAATAAAACAATGATTGCTTTTTTCTATTAGATGTTAAAGGTACCTCACAAAGAATACACATCATCCAGCTACCCCCCAAGATGCTAGTCATGACGGGATCCCCGTCTGAAAAACTACATTGCCAACATAACGATTCAGAGTACTACAGACTAGCCTGGTACAGACAGAAGCGGAACAGCCAAACATTACAGATATTGACCTTCTCTGCTGGAGCCAGCCTGAACACTACGGAGCCTCCCTTCGACGAGACCAAGTTTGAGATGACCCGTAAAGTTGTGACCAGCTCAACCCTGGAAGTGAAAAAACTAGAGGCTGAAGACTCGGGCGTCTACTACTGTGCACTAAGTTCAACACACTGACTCAAAGCAGCACCTCTGTTCAACAACAACCCCTTGCTGAAGCACCGAAGCCACACTGAGAGGGGCTGGTGGGTGGGGACAGGGGAGTGGGTTAATGGAGACAAAAGGCACAGTGACACTCCTGAACTGTGTCAATCCCAGTATGAGAAAGCATACAAATCCTGCCGCGAATTTCATCCAACATGTTCTGAATCAGATTATCACAATTCACAACAGACAGTCCAAATTGGGAATAAGCTTTCACTTTCTGAACTCGAGATTCACATCTCTGCAGTGATACATTCAGATCATTTGGTGTGCAGCTCTAGGTCTTTAAGGGTCAGGATTAGGGTTAAGCAAATGTAACTGAGGTGTTCCTGAGCAGTCCGCCACTCGAGTTTCGAACCCACCATCTACTAGTCAATGCTCCAGTTCGGGCATGGGAGGCACAGCATGATACCGCAGCGCTAAATGACTAGTCAGATATGTTGTGCTACTGATACTGTATGAGGCTTCGGGAAGGAGGTTTATAAACGTCCCATGCCACATAGTTGGCCACTGCTACTTGGCCTCCGTTACACGAAGATACATTTATTTGGATAGCACACTTAATTGTCAAAGACAATTCAATGTGTTCAGCAATGAAAAATATATGTACATTAGAAGTGCACAAGAAGTTGAAGTGAATGATTACGTGAATGGAAGAGGATTGGTAGGCTGCACACATGTGTGTGTGTGGATGGGTGGGAGTTAAGAGACTAATGTGTCAGACACCAAACAGATTGAGCGAAGGCATAGTTAACATACGATAGTCTCAGGTGCTTTCAGACCTTCACAATGTGGAAGATCTTTGTTGTGTGCTCCTTTGTTTTCAACACTAGTAAGCCACAACACTTTTTAAAATTTTACTTTACAATTAAGCACTTTTCATGCCAAAATCTTCAATTTTATGGTAAATATATTTAATGGAGGATACCTAAAGTAATTTATCTTCCACACAGGGTCTACATTGGGAATTACGATCAACCAAGAGCCTCGGGAGCTTTTTGGAATATATACAGAAAGCACATCAGTGACTCTGAACTGCGATCATGGAGATAGCAGCTATTTTCGAATGATGTGGTACAGACAGCACGGCGATGGTGGAGAGTTGGAACTCATGGCTTTCTCCGTTGGTAAAGGCAGTGGGGATATAGAGAAACCCTTTGAGAAAGATAAATATGGTCTCGACCGGCCCGAGGTGTTGAAGTTCTCATTGGAGATTAAGAATCTGGATGTCACAGACTCTGCCATTTACTTCTGTGCAGCCAGTATCCACAGTGGCACATTTCATTACATCAACAATACAATAACCTCTGCCATAACACAGGGAGGGAGGTGGAGAGAGAGAGAGAGAGAGAGACAGGCAGAGAAGTGGTGGTGGGGGGTTTCCTTTTATTGCAGATGGGCCTGTCGACGGACCTATTCACTAGAGGTGGGATTTATGGCTCTTTGACGGGATCCAGATCATAGTGGCTCGTTCTTTTGGCTCTTTTTTAATTATTTATACAGTGTTTAGAATGTAATATTTTGACTCCACCTCTACGTCATTTTGTCTAAACAACAACGGATTTTCCTTGTGCTTCTAAAGACTGCTTCTGGGAATCTTTAAAGGGACACTGTGCAGGAAATGGTCAAAAAATGTACTGCAACTATGCTGTTCATTGAAACTGTGCTGCCTGTTGCCAAATTTGATCTTTACATGAAAGTTTACTTAGTAATACACAAATATTTTCTAGTATGGTCCAAGTACAGTCATTTTTGCAGCTAAAAATGGCTCTTTTTGGAAATTCAAAATGGTGGACCATGGAGAAGATCCCCCTTTTCATGTATGAAAATTGCTAATTTTCCAGTCATAATGAATACCTAGAATTTGATGGTGGTGGTAAGTATTGATGAAAAAGGTAACATTAGTGAATGGGCAGCATGAATTCTGGAAATAAACAACAAAAAAATCTCCCACAGTGTCCCTTTAAGGCAGACAATTGTCAAATGTCAAGGTCATGTGCTTAAAATTAATGAAAAATGAACAAAAAAGCAGTTAAGTGGCTCCCCCAGCTGTGATCCGGTTCCCATCGTTCAATTCTGGGAGCCGTTCAAAAGAATCGGCTCGTTCACAAACGTCACAACTCTACAATTCACTCTTTGCTACAACACTTACATAGCTACATCATAACAACAACATAGCTAATATATTACAGAGAGCTTTAAGTAGCATGTTAAGAATTGGTCATTACAATTATGTGGTACAATTGTGACAGTAAGGGTAAACTCTGTGGCAAGGCTGTAACATTAAGCATTCTACATCAGACAGTCTAGAATGAGAACATGAGCAGTGGTTTTACTTTCTGAATGTGGGATTCACATATCTTTGGCGATACAATTTAGATCATTTGGCTTGCTGGTCTTGGGTTTAAGGCTTTGGGTTAGGAATAGTCAGGGTTACGGTTAGGGTTAGGATTAGAGTTAGTTAGGCAAAATTCAAAATGTATTTGGAAAACACATTTTATAGTCAACAGAAAATGAAAAAGACTATGTGCATTAACAGTGCACAAGAAGTTGAAGTGAATGATTACATGAATGGAAGAGGATTGGGAGGCTGCACACATGTGCGTGTGTGGATGGGTGGGAGTTAAGGGACTTATGACATGGTGCTGTGTGTGTCAGACACCAAACAGATTGAGTGAAGGCATATTTAACATACGATAGTGTCAGGTGCTTTCTGACCTTTTAATATTACAATGTGGGAGATCTTTCTGCTGGGCTCCCTTGTTTTCACCACTAGTAAGCAACAACTAGACTTACTTATTTTACCTAAAATACATTTTTCTTTACCATTAAGCACTTTTCATGACTAAATTTGAACTTTTTATGGCCAATACATTTTATGGAGAATACCTAAAATAATTGTTCTTCCACGCAGGATCTACATTGGGAATTACGGTCAACCAAGAGCCTCGGGAGGTATTTGGCCAATTGAAAAGCGCATCAGTGACTCTGCACTGTGATCATGGAGACAGCAACTTTTTGCGAATGATGTGGTACAGACAGCAGGGTGATGGTGGAGAGTTGGAACTCATGGCTTTCTCTTATGGTAAAGGCAGTGGGGATGTAGAGAAACCCTTTGAGAAAGATAAATATGGTCTCGACCGGCCTGAGGTGTTGAAGTTCTCATTGGAGATTAAGAATATGGATGTCAAAGACTCTGCCATCTACTTCTGCGCAGCCAGTATCCACAGTGGCACATTTCAGTACATCAACAATACAATAACCTCTGTCATAACACAGGGAGGGAGGGGGAGAAAGAGAGAGAGAGAGACAGGCAGGCAGACAGACAGACAGACGGACAGACAGGCAGAGAAGTGGTGGGGGGTGCCTTTTACTGCAGATGGGCCTGTCGACGGACCTATTCACTCTTTGCTAAAACACTTATGATCAACATAGCTAATATATTACATCATAACAACAACATAGCTAATATATTACAGAGAGCTTTAAGTAGCATGTTAAGAATTGGTCATTACAATTATGTGGTACAATTGTGACAGTAAGGGTAAACTCTGTGGCAAGGCTGTAACATTAAGCATTCTACATCAGACAGTCTAGAATGAGAACATGAGCAGTGTTTTTACTTTCTGAATGTGGGAATCACATATCTTTGGTGATACAATTTAGATCCTTTGGCAGGGTTAGGAATAGTCAGGGTTACGGTTAGGGTTAGGATTAGAGTTAGGCAAAATTCAAAATTTATTTGGAAAACACATTTTATAGTCAACAGAAAATGAAAAAGACTATGTGCATTAGCAGTGCACAAGAAGTTGAAGTGAATGATTACGTGAATGGAAGAAGATTGGGAGGCTGCACACATGTGCGTGTGTGGATGGGTGGGAGTTAAGGGACTTATGACATGGTGCTGTGTGTGTCAGACACCAAACAGATTGAGTGAAGGCATATTTAACATACGATACGTCAGGTGCTTTCTGACCTTTTAATATTACAATGTGGGAGATCTTTCTGCTGGGCTCCCTTGTTTTCAACACTAGTAAGCAACAACTAGACTTTATTATTTTACTTAAACTATATTTTTCTTTACCATTAAGCACTTTTCATGACTAAATTTGAACTTTTTATGGCCAATACATTTTATGGAGAATACCTAAAATAATTGTTCTTCCACGCAGGATCTACATTGGGAATTACGGTCAACCAAGAGCCTCTGGAGGTATTTGGCCAATTGAAAAGCGCATCAGTGACTCTGCACTGCGATCATGGAGATAGCAGCTATTTACAAATGATGTGGTACAGACAGCAGGGCGATGGTGGAGAGTTGGAACTCATGGCTTTCTCTTATGGTAAAGGCAATGGGGATATAGAGAAACCCTTTGAGAAAGATAAATATGGTCTCGACCGCCCTGAGGTGTTGAAGTTCTCATTGGAGATTAAGAATCTGGATGTCAAAGACTCTGCCATTTACTTCTGCGCAGCCAGTATCCACAGTGGCACATTTCATTACATCAACAATACAATAACCTCTGTCATAACACAGGGAGGGAGGGGGAGAAAGAGAGAGAGAGAGAGAGAGAGAGAGAGAGAGAGAGAGAGAGAGAGAGAGAGGAGTGGTGGTGGGGTGGTTGATATCTCTCATTTATTAATCTACTCTGCCCTCTTATGTTGCATCAGAGTAATAACAGGGGTGATGTAAGGGCATAGCATTACGTGTTTAGTTATTAAAGAAAATCACACCCGGAGTGAAGTTTTTTGAAAAACTGGTCTTGGCCTGGGTTAGGGTTTTTATATCCTTATTGTCTTGTAGAGTGACAACACTATCACTGTTTTGGGTGCTCATTAAGGCACATAGTGCCCTGAACCATGACAAAGTCATCTGAAAGGGCTCCGCCAATTCTCCACCCCTCTCTCCCTGGGCCCAGGACAACTGACCCCGTTGTCCCCACCTGTCAGCTTCCCTGATGCCACACCCAGTTGCTATTGTCACACATAACACTCAAAAAAATCATCACTATGGTGGGTAGGGTGGTTGCAGAAATATTCTTAAGTCCAAAACTACTGACTCAGTCACACTTTACCCCCCTGAACTACAGCCCTGCCAGTGGTTCCCAACCTTTTTCAGCGGGGACTCCGTTTTGGACTTAAGAATATTTCTGCAACCCCCCACCCACCATAGTCTTAGTCTAGCAATGGATTTCTAGCAATATTAGCGGACAAAATATTAAAGGGAAATCTAGCAATATTAATGGACAAAAAATGCCATAAGACTATTGCCATTGATGCCACTAAAATCCGAAATCGCCCCAGACTGTCAGCATCATGTTTCCTCTAATTTCTACCTGTACTGGTACAGACAGAAGAGAGAGGGACACCTGGACCTGGTTGATTTCTCATTTGGAAGAGACGACGGCACGCAAGAAAAGCCTTTCAAGGAGTCCAAGTACAAAGTCACTTGTCCAAACGTGTTGAAGCCATCCAAAAAGGGAGGAAAGCCTTTAATATGTGTATGTATGTTTGTAATGTCTCGTGGGTAATGTCTTTTTGTATTTATGTATGTGTGTATGCTACTTGGCACCTTAATTTCCCCCTGGGATCAATAAATGATACTCTACTCTACTCTATATTGGCCTTCATAAGAGCATTATTTTGCCATGTTATATTAAAGCCTTTTAAAAATATTTTCCTCAAATCTCAGAGTGCCTTTTTTGGACCTCCTCTTCATCCGGTACAGATGAGCACCTGAGTAACATTGTTTGCACAGTCTCTTGAGCGTTCTAAGCCCTTATGTGTCATCCCTGGAGGTCAGCAAATTGGAGCCTGAAGACGCTGTTGTGTATCTATCATATGTGGCAGCAGTGCAGCACAATGATGACATTCAGCAAGTCAACAACCCCAAAGCAGCCGAGGAGCATGGCACTATCTTCATGAATATGTCCATATGTTTCACAGGTGTAACACCTGTTTTCAACCATTCAGTCTGACAATTTGAGGTGTAGGTCTATTTAAGCAAATTACTCCATACAATATGGTAGATATGGGCTAACGATATATGCAAAATATACAGCATATATTAATAGATAGAATAGAATTAGATAGAATTAGAATAGATGTTATATATTTTATTAAGAAAACATAGAACTAGCCATACTTTTGTGTGGGACACATACTGATACTCGGTGAAGACAATCTATGATTATGTATAAAGATAGATTCTACACGTTGCCATGGACAAGACAGTGCTCGTCAAACATATTACAGGTAGAGTAGAGTAGAGTAGAGTAGCCTAGAGTACAGTACAGTAGAATAGAGTAGAGTAGAGTAGTTATACCATTTGTTAATGTTAAAGGAAGTTAAGGTGTCTAGTAGCATACACACAGAATACACAAGACATTACACACATTGTTGCACATATATTAAACATAGCACATGCGTTTACGTTGATCACACACACACACACACACACACACACACACACACACACACACACACACACACACACAGAGTGACATTGATGTCAATGACGTGTGTCAGGAAAAGCAGGCAAGGAGGGAGGCAGGGTGCAGAGAAGAGGTAACTAATGCTTGCTACTCAGTGTTCTCCCTTCAAGTACAGCATAATAAGACATGTGGGTGCTGCTCAAACTCTGGCCTTTACTTCTACTTTCACGTAAGAGTTTTTATATGTAAAATTGCTAAACTATGATTCATTTAAGATGGCATTTGATTAACTACCTTATCACGTTGAATAATCCATAATGGTAAAACAAATATCTGCTTCTTCACAGATTCATTCGCAGTGAACATTGTTCAGGATCCCCCCCATGTTGCAACTGGGGACAAAACCCAAACCCTACACTGTGAACATGACGATAGCTCGCATTACTACATGTTCTGGTACAGACAAGAACACGGCAGACAGCTCAACCTCATCGCCTTCTCTATGAATAAAGGAAACGCACAAATCGAACTCCCGTTTAAGGACTCCAAGTACACAATGAATCGGCCAGAGATTAAGACTGGTTCTCTAGAGATCAACAATCTTGAACCAGGAGACTCTGCGGTGTACTACTGTGCGTCTAGCATAGCACAGTCACACACAACACTTCCTCTGACGAGCAATAACACTGCTGTGGTGGAGAGGGATCTCAAGAGTAGCAGGGCAACTGCAAACAATGATGCATGTTTATTATGCACTTGGTAAACCTTAAGTAACACTTTGGTTATGTTGTTCATCAAGCATTTTCAACAATATAGTTTGTTACTTCTCATCTGTAAATCAGTCAGTTCTAAGCATACACATAATATATTCACGCCCCACAGAGAGGGAAGGATTGCAGATGAGCAATAACACTGCTGTGCTTTATGGTGGAGTTAGTGTAAAAGGGTAACCATAGGCTATACAGTACATCCCATGATGCATAGCCTCAGCTAAGACTTCATCGTCATTATTTCAGAATTTTCAACAATTTTAACTATTGTTAACATTATTGTTAATGATATTTTTATTGGTTAACATTGGTTAATCAGCCATGAATTTATACTATTTCAGTAAACAAAGACAAATAAAACAGACAGCAGACTAAGAGAAGGATAGCAAAGACAATAGATGCATGGAAATAGATGCATGGATCTCAAATCATTATTGAAAATCTTTTTTTTTTTTGCTGAGGTCATTTTTTCATAAATTATGAATTTGACATTTGACTGTCACCAGTCAGGGTGATGCAGGAGCGGTCCTCTGTTATCGGCTAAAAAAGTAACGTCTGCCATGAAACATCTGCTTTTGTCTTATAAAGATGGATATTACAAAACTGACACTAGCTGAACTTGAAAGCATTGCTCCCCCTCTAGAGGCAAGGCGTAAAATCAAAATAACACAAATCAATCTGGCCTTACATTGCATGTCAGCATTCTGTCTGTAGGCTATCCTTGTTTGTAAATGAAAACTGTTTGCCAATGTAAACATGCCCTATATATACACAGGTGTCCTAAAGGACCATTTCATGTTTACATGCTGGAAGATTTCCTGCAATATCTTCACTGTCATAACTTGCAACTATCACTATTGTGCAGTGATTCTCAAAGTGTGGTCGGGACCCACCTTATGGGTCGCCAAAGATCCACAGGGGGTCGCGGAGCCCTCTTGATTTTAAGGGGTTTCATTTTAAATATATATAGCCCATGTTGAATAAAAGACAAAGCATTTAACTAATAAATGCATAGAAGCAACAAATTGTAAGTGCTACATTAAACATTTATTCTATATTTGACCAAAGACGAATTGAGGAATAAAATAACTAAAATTAGTTTTCGCAGGAAACAGAGGGCATCTTGTGACTCCGTCTCGTGCGGGCGCTCGCATGGTTGGGTCACCAAAGCTTACAATAGTAAAAACATGGGTCCCTTAAGAAAAAGGTTGGGAAACACTGTCCTAAAGGACCATTTCATGTTTACATGCTGGAAGATTTCCTGCAATATCTTCACTGTCATAACTTGCAACTATCACTATTGTGATATCCATTCTTCCACAGCATTTTAAGAGTCAGTGGTCTTTTGTGCCACTAAACCTCTGTAAATGTTAAGAGTACAGAGGTAAGTGAGAATGTAGTACCATCTTAACAAAGACAGGGTGTCTTTAATTATTGTTGTGTCTGATTAATTCACAATGATTTGATGAAAAGAGATAGCATAGTGACCCCTGTAGGATGATACGAGAATTGTAGCTGAGCACAACTTGCTCTAACCTTGGCAGCTCTTGCTCAGGCAGTAAAAAGGACAAAGTGGTCTGTTTTACTATGACACAAGACTAAACACAATAGAATGTAATAGATGTTGTTGTAAAAATGAATTCATTAATTGTTTCAGCTACAAAGTGGCAGTTGGAAATACCAGATGTTGATGAATATGCTTGTATATCTTTTCTTAACTTTTTTTGCTTCGACACTTAAAAATGTTTGTTGTGCATTTTACGTTGCTTTTTCGGCTAGATATAAAATTAAAAATAGTATTACTTTGGTAGACTCTATACTCCATACGGAATTTGAAAGACACACCACAGCACATAACCAGGGGCGGATTAAGAAATTAAGAAAGTCACCGTCACCGTCACCGTCATTTCAAATGCTGAATCCACCAAACAGTAGGTAGGCCAACACACAAGTATTTTTGTAGCACACAATCAATGGTAGCAACTCATGAACTCAAATAACTGGAAAGATAATTACTGCAAAGTCGGTTTTGAAGGCTGGTTTGGTTAGTGGCCAAGGGGCCAAGTTGGCCTGGCCTCTTGGGGCCTTGGCCCTTTGGCCCCCTTGGGCCCCCCACCATCGAACCTGGCTTGGCCTAGGGACTGTACCAGTTCATTGTACACTATTGTCTGGCACATGAAGCACCTTGGAAAGATTGTCATTGCGAAGGCTGTTTTGAAGGCCGGTTTGGGTCGTGGCTGAGGGGCCATGTTGGCCTGGCCCTGTCTGGGTCGAGGACATGGGGCCAAGTTGGCCTAGGGACTATACCAGGACATTGTACACTATATTGGCACATGAAGCAACTTGGAGAGATTAGTATTGAAATGTGGTTTTGAAGGCCGGTTTGGGTCGTGGCCCCGGCCCGGTAGGCCCGTTCATTAATCCACCCCTGCACATAACCCACAGAATGAAACATTCATGTTTGAAAGAGATGTACTGTACAACTGGCCAGATGAGTTTATAAAATAAAAAAATATATCAGGCTGAAAGATCAGCGGAGGCTGAAAGATCCCCTTCAGCAACAAAGAAGAGAGAAGGAATGCTCCAGTGGATCACAAATGTTATGCCCAGAAAGTCGGGTGCTTATAAAAAACTGTGTCCTAAAAGTCGCAAAAAGATTAAAGTATTGACACACTCCAATCATTAAAAAAGCCTTTATTAAATACTAGCTACATGCCAACGTTTTTCCGATATACTGTCTTCATAAGGGCATCAACACGTTTCCCTCTTTTTATAATCTTCAGTTGTTGGAACATGCAGGAAGTGGGGTGCTCCGGGTGCTGCAGCACCCACCACCATCATTTCAAAGTGAGATGTAAAAGAAAAAATGGTAAAATCTAGCCATTCTTATTTAGGCTAAAACATATGAGGAATTTAGTCAGATGGGATTCGCCATTCCAAAATTGATTAGAATGCAGGAAATTGCATGTAAAAATCTCATTTTTTTTCGGGGAGAGGACTCCCAGACCCTCCGCCCATCATAGCAACCCCTGGCCAAAATGACTTCCTGTGTCCCTGCGCTTGGCTGTTCAGGCTTGGCTGTGAAGCTGTGTCTGGGAGAGAAAGCCTGCCCCGCTAATCTCACTTTGCGCTTGTAGCACATTGTACGGGTAGCAAAGCAAATGTATTTCACCTTCCACTGAAATTATAATGTGGACATTATTGAAATAGATTATTGAAACAGTATGATAATATCATACCGCTTAGTCTTACCTCAAAGCATTTTGTGTGTGTTATGTGTTCATTGAAAATGAGAAAAGAGGGTTTTATTGTTGGTTTATACAAACAAATATTTGCCCATCTATGCTTGTTTGTTTACCCTTTATAACTCCAACTGATTGTTATAGCAATAATGGCGATATGTTATAAAATACAGTAAGGCCTTAGATTCTCCCTCAAAACACTGGTGTAATGTTGAAGATTTTTTTCTGTAAAGTCCTTCACTGGTATATAAAAAACACTTTTACGAATCTTAACTTTTTTGAGGAATGCTTTGACGAATAAGAAGCAAAACATCTTGTACAAGTCTGTGATATTGGCTGAGATCTGGGTCAAGGGGTGTGGTGTTGCTTTAAGTATAGGCCATGTCACTGGTGAGAGCCTTGAGGTGAGTAGTACGATGATGATGAGCTAAAAGTGAACACAAAGGCCTTGTTTGGCTCATCGAGCTTCACCGAAATAGAAAAAGTGGAAGTGTGTCTTCTGAGCAGCCTCAGGAGCACCTGAGAATAGAGATGTCTGAGAATAGAGCTGGAAGTAGCAGTGGGGGTGGTGGGTGGGGGTGAGGCCGTGTGTGTGTGTGTGTGTGTGTGTGTGGCGTCACGTGTCTCTCTGTCTGACTGACTTGTCTGTTGTTTTTGTGTGATAGTTTAGCACCGTGGGGACAGGGGGCCACCGTGATACAACTCCATAGAGCCGCCGTACAAAAACCTCATGACACTTCACTACATCGCCATGGCGACTACAGAAGAGCAGAACAACCAGATGAATTCAAAAATAGGATTTTACCTTTACTCAGGATAATCTACATTCGGAAAATCCAAGAGATTTTGAATACACTTTTATGGATTTCACGCACCATTGGTTCTGAAGAAGGAGCAAAATCAAAGGATACCCTTATTTTATAGCTGTCTTAAAATAACTGCTCATCTTTGAAAGGCTTTTGGATAGTTCATTTCACTGTTCTCATGACAAGGATTACATCTAAGGTTGCATTATAACAGCCTCATATTTGAGAGCAAGGATACAATTGGATTACTTTTCGAAATGAAAACGGCCAATGTGACACTGGAAGTCAAGCATTCTTTGGGAACGGGACAAAACTGACTGTTTTGGGTGAGTAAAACCATTAATTGTTTTCAAATATGCCAGCCAAATTGTAGTTCAATTAGTCTTTCCCAATGGCTCTAGAGTTAGATTAGGTTAAAATGCAGAAAGGGGCTGTGAAGTATGACAGTGTTTACAACACTGGCGTGATTGTTGTATCTCGGACATTTGTTCAGCTTGAACTGAAGGACAAATTTCCAAGTTAGCCACAGTCAAATTTGTGCTTACTGCCTCACTGTGCCAATGCAAACCCGGCATACTTTGGAAATGGGACCAAACTGACCGTTTTGGGTAAGAGCACACTGCACACTGGGGTGAAAACCTCTTGAAAAACGGCAATCCAGCATCACAAACCTGTCAGGGTTTTGATTTGAGCTTCTAGATTCCAGAAAGATATCTGATATGGTACAAACATAGGTGTTTCTATTGAAGGTGAGAATAGTGGTTATCAGATTATTTTAGATACTTTTTGCTATGAGGGTCTAGTGCTGTGCCAACTATCAAGCTTATTTCGGCGCTGGAACGAAACTGACTGTACTTGGTGAGTAAATTGTCCATGCACAACATTAAAGATACAGACTGATCACATCCAAGTATCCGTAGCTAAGTTCTTTGATACAACTAAACGTATACAGTTTCGTACTATGTCAAGACCAATTGCCTATTTAACACCTCTGAAAATGAGAGAGTCAGGGTTAAACTAAAGCTTCTCGTAGAGTCTGATGCAAGGTTATGTGGACCAGGGGTCTTGCACTATACCGTACATTATTATTCATGTCTGGACCCACTGTGCCTTTGGATCGAGTCAAGCTTATTTCGGCTCGGGCACCAAATTAACTGTTCTGGGTAAGACACATCAAACTAACACACATACACACTGCACACTCACAGCTTTCCGTAGTTTATTACAGTGTATGATTTTCGCTGGAGGGAAGTAAGGTGGGCTAGTGGTGTTGTAGTTGCCCTGTACTACATATTATTATCCATGCCTGAAGCCGCTGTGCCTCTGGATACAATCCAGCCTACTTCGGCTCGGGCACCAAATTAACTGTTCTCGGTAAGATGCATCAAATCAACACACACACTGCACACTCATAGATTCTCGTAGTTTCTAGGCTGTTTGGTTTTCACTGGAGGAAAGTAAAGATTCATAGGCAGCAGTGTTGAAGTAGTATCGTGTCAATGACTAGCCCTATAAATATTATCCATGTCTGGAGCCGCTGTGCCACTGGAGCGGGTCAAGCATACTTCGGCTCTGGCACCAAATTAACGGTTCTCGGTAAGATGCATCAAACTAATGTATATACACACTGCATGCTTGTAGCTTTCCATCAATGATTGCAATATATGCTTTTCACTGGAGAAAAGTAAAGATACATAGTCAGCAGTGTAGAGGTAGTGTCATGTCTGTGTTTTTATGGGAGAAAGTTGGTTTGAGGGGGTTATAGTGTAAGGACGGCTCTCTGTGCTCCTACTCACAAGCATATTTTGGAAGCGGCACCAAACTCACTGTTTTGGGTAAGAAATATTTTGCTTTGTCTGCCTACTGTACGGTGTATGCGCTGTGAAAAAAGTAAGGGACCCATGATCAATGTCATAATCTTAAATGTGCCATAAAGACATGAGTACAATATATACCTATCCTACATTTCTGGCAGCAGGAGGTTGTTGCCATTTGCTTCATAGTTAATTTGTTGTTGGACATATCATGTTTTGTGGAGTTACTGATTACTTCTTGAGACTATGCTCAAGAATCTGCTGTGTAATTGAAACGCTGGGTCAATTAATGAAATCTGAATCAGGTGAATGAAAATGATAATAGAATTTGAAATTTGGCATTTAAGCAATAATTCAGAGTTGGGATGGCATGGAAATAGCATGTTCATACTTTAAGCGGTGACGTAGGCTATTGTTAGTACAGAAGTCATAGATTCATTTGGATATATAGTAAGCACATTATAGTGAGCAGGGGCAAAGGGCTTGGATGAGCCAAGGCAGTCAGTTTCCGACACAGTGTTGAATCAGTGTGAACTACAACGAAGCTTACTTTGGCAGTGGTACAAAACTAACTGTTTTGGGTAAGTCTTACTTTTTTATTGTTGTGTGGCAAAGATGTACTTATATAAATGAAGATTGACACCTGGCTGGCACAAATATTATTATATTAGAAAACAAAGGGGATGTGATTGATATATTGTGCAGTTGCTGAAGTGTTTGCAGTGCTGGCTTAAAATTGTATTTTTGTCTCAAAGTACTCTGAGGTTTTCATTGGGCTTGATATGGCTATGATAGCACAGCTAGTCCTTGAATTATGTTATGTGACCACACTCTGTGCTCCAACGACAAGGCAGTGTTTGGCCAAGGCACAAAACTCACTGTCCTGGGTAAGCAAAACGTGTTATATTCCTGTAATTTATAGAAATAGTAAGTTATTACATCTAAGAAGTAAATGGTAGACATTTTTTATTATGTCTTAAATATGACATCCATCCATTCAAATGGGGTAATTTGTATGCAATGGCATAATGCAGCATATCGTCTTAATATGCTATTTTACCTCAGTAGGCTATGTGGTTGTCGAGTCAGTTAGCCAGATGTAGCTAGGTGTTTTTATTGCTGCCACTGAGCAGTGTGAACACTCAGCCAGCATACTTTGGAAGCGGGACCAAACTCACTGTAATTGGTAAGAAAATATTACTTCTTGTCTCTATGGTTAATGTATGTCCGTTTTATTCAATACTTTGACTCTGTTGAGGGGAAATGTGGACTGTATAGATATTCTGATGTTCTGATGTTTCATGACTAGTTGTGGATTTGATTATATACAGTATGAGAGCAGTTTTGGGACAGGCTGTTTGCATGGAATGTATTTTACCTTGGAAGTGAAGTGAATAACGTGAAAAAAATGAGTTGTCTCGTCTCATGCACTTTATATTCAGTGTGTTCTGCTGGAAATATCAGAGTCACTAATGAGCTTCTATAATGCATGTGTTGACTAAGACTTAATATAAAAATACAGTGTGTATGTGAAAATTGAGATTACATCTGAATTACTCACAGGCGAATTAATGAAGGCAGAATTTAATTTTCCTCTCTCTGAAAGCTATTCATGTGTAGATTGCATATTGACAGAGACGAAAAAAAGAGAAGCATCTTGAGCAAACTGTTCGTGATTTTCCTCTCTGTGATGACTCTGTGTGAGATTACTGTCAAAAACCCTCCTAAACTGTAAATTAGTTTTATATCGGTAATGGACAGTCTCTCAGCCTTTATCCCTTTGAGGAGTAAGGAATTTCTAGAGGTTCTTCTATAATTTTTCTAGAACACTCTACAGCTCCTATAGACGTCTGTGTTAAAAATCTCGCAAAGACATTATGACATCATAATGAGAACTCAAAATTTGGGCAAAATTCTAATCACATATTTGTGATGGTACTCCTCAAAGGGTTAAAGGCTATGTGACACAAAATCAGTTGCCAACAACTGTTCTAAACAGAAAGACTCCATGCAAAAATGATCAGAAATGGGCAACACCCACCAGTCAAAAAGTAAAAAATGTCTGGATGGGGTAGATGAAGTAAGCTTAGAGCTGATATCTGGCATGCAGATCTCAGATGATGACCCACCAATTCCTACTCTTACTTGTAATGGTGTAGTGACATGTAGAGTGAAAAGATGTTGTTATATTTCAACATTAATATCACACAGAAAACAATACAAAACAAGATTATATAGTTTTAATTGTTAAAAATGTGATAGTAAAATGGTATAGGTTGGTTGAAAACCCACTAAATATTGGCATTATGGGAGAAAAATGTTCTGTTTCTTTCTCATCAGTCTTGAAGGTAGCTGAGTAGGTAGCTAGTTTTTGTCTCTGTGAGAGAGTAGTGTGCTCCGGCACGTATCCTGCTTATTTCGGAAAGGGGACAAAGCTAACAGTTCTTGGTAAGTCTTTGTTTCAAGTGATTTTATTATACATCCGGACCAGGGTAATAATTCTGTGATTCAGTTCTGTTGTTGTTGTTGTTGTTGTCAGTTCTATTGTTAGTGAAAATGTGTAGTGTAGAGAAAATGTGTGGTGAATTCACCTTCAGGGAATTCAAGGCATTTGTATTTACGCATGTGCTGCATGGCATTCAAATGCAGCTGGAAGTGATTCAATTGTTTGACAAAACTGTCTTTGAATTGCATAGAAACTGCTGGACTGAAGAGATATAGCCTACTGTACATCCAATGATGGAAATCATTCTTGGTCTTTATAGCATTGATCATGAGTTTGACTTGCTTTAACATTGATGAGTTGCATGATCAACCGTATGTTAACACTTCAAAGATCACGTCAAAAACACAGTAATATATTCATAAAAAACAACTCCCTTAGAGTTGATTAATATAGAGAATATGCTGTGTACCTACATACTCATGTCTACATTTGTTTTGCCTTTAGAACCTGGGAGGGACCCCGAACTCCCCAAGGTGGAGGTATTGCCTCCTTCCACAGGTGAAGAGTGTGACAAGGATGTTCAGTCCCAAAGGAAGACGGTGACCCTGCTCTGTGTGGCCAAAGACTTCTACCCTGACCATGTGTCTGTGTCCTGGGAAGTCAATGATGTGGAGCGCAAGGAGGGAGTGGGAACGGACAACAATGCCATGTTGGACGGAAAGAACAAGACATACAGCATCACCAGCAGACTGAGGGTCCCAACAAAGGAGTGGAGAAAGTCTACAAACAAATTCAGATGTGTTGTCCATTTTTTCAATGGGAAAGAGACAGTCCCTAAAAATGCCACTGTGGATGGAATTGGTATGACCCTCAAATAAAACAAATAATATTCACATTTACTGTATTTCCATAGTAAGTTATGTAGTTATTTGAGGGAGATATATATAGATGTGCTCAGATCTAGGGGCAAGAAAAAGCAAATGAATGAATCACATGTCGTACTAAGTGCAGTTGGTAATCATATTCATTAAGTCAATGCTTGTCTGGTGAAGGGCCTCAGACTGTTAACGAAATTTGTTTCATGTTTAAAGGAAGGAGAGGGGATACAGGACAGGTTCAATTGTGGTATTTTTTTGCTTGAGAACTCACTGATGCATGTAAAAATGTGTACGCTGTCTAATGAAATATCAATCTGATCTTGTTTCTATTCATAGCATCTTCTGACGGCGTAGAGCCAGGTAATTGCAAACACATTAAATATCTTCATAGTCATCAACTACCATATTACTAAGGTCAATTGCAATAATTGAACTGTGGAAGTTACATGTTATGTATTTTTCGTTGTTTGCAGAGGAATACATGAGGAGTGCTCAAACGGCCAAGTTTGCATACAGCATCTTCATCGCCAAGAGCTTCCTGTTCGGACTGTTCGTCCTAATTTTTGTGACGAAGGTAAGTTGAACATATACAGGTAGGGTACAGTAGATACTATGTATGGGTATGTGCCAAACACACGAGGGCAGAGTTGTATACAGTAGAAAATAGAAGTACACTAATAAATGTAATTACAACACTAGAAGTATGATATTACAAAGTTGAAGTCATTACATTACATTACATTTAGCAGACGCCTTTGACGAAAGTGACTTCCAAGGAGAAAATTTAAGCAAGAACAGAGTAAGGCGCAGTGTACAGTTGCAACACTGACAATATTGTCCAACACAAAGTAAAGACGAGGTAGCAAAAAAAAATAAGATGCATTGAAAAAGTGACAAAAAGTATACAAAGACGTAAAGGTGTAGTGTGCAATTGCAACACTGACCGAGTTGTCCAACACATGCTACAGTCATGTAATACAGTACCATTAGTGTTGTAATTACATTTGTAAGAGTCTTTCCACTTCTACTTCATACAACTCTGCTTAAGGGAGATGCTGCAGAGGGGTGTAAATGACCAACCTCACTTCTCGGTGTGAGAGAGTGGTCCGCCCACTGGACCTGAGGTCCAAAAAATACAAATCTTATTTCAGTAGACCTATAATGCACGCCGTTCAACCAGTGGTACACTGTAATAGAAATTGAAAAGTCATCTGCCATAGTATGACACTACGATGACATAACACAAGGCCTTTAGTAATGCACTACTACGACTTGGATATTGCCATTCTGGTAACGGTAAATTTACAACGCTGTGTCATTATGGGTTAAACAAACGGCAATGTTTCGACCCACTAATGGGAAATTCTTCAGGCCTTTATATTTTTGGCACTCATGCCCACTCTTACACTATCTACTATTATTCTCTGGCACATGGAATATTGTTTTTGTGGATGTGCATACACTAACCTCCAAGCAACATCACTTCTCGCACATGGGGTATTGTGAACACGAGCCTTTGCTGTTACACCCGTCATAGGCGTTTGTTATGATGGTGGGTAATAACGTCACTGTTCAGCAGGAACCTCAGAAATCTCCATTATTTTTTATTATTATTTTATAATCTTTCTATATTCATCATATCAGTCTCCAAGCGTATATACTATGTAAGATAAATTATTTAAGAACCAACTTTAATGGTGAAATCTTTATTCATTTAGAAAATAGTGATCTATACATCGAAAAGTAAAAACATTTGAAAGGTGGAGATACAAAGTTTCTAGTGGACAGTGGTGATGATAATTTGGGCAGCCATGGCTTAATGGTTCAGGTGGCTACAGGTTTTGTATCTAGGGTTAGGGGGTTAGGGTATAACCTCTCCCTACACCCTATACACCTTTACCTCTCCCCATATCTCCATCCATGCCTGAAATGCTCTTGAGAAAGGCACCTAACCCCATTGCTCCAGGGACATATCCTAGCTCTAAACTACAAGTTGCTTTTAATGAAATCATGGGCTAAGTTCAAGGTAATGATTTGTAAAATTATGTGTCTTATTTTGTTTAATGCTCTTCTCTCAGATTTCAAAGGGCTCCAATGGAAAGTGGTAAACGGCTGGTGAGAGGATGACAGTATTCCAGGAAGACTGAAGTGTAGTCCACATCATTGCGTCATGAAGACATGTTTTGATCATTTGTTTGTTTGTTTTATTTGTTTTACAGATATTTTTTTGCATAGATAATTATCTTTTTGCTTGTGCAGAGCAATTTACCAAGTATATCTTGCCTTGATCAGTATGCATGCAACTCAAGTAATCCATCTTGAATTGTTAAGAATGGTGAGGTGTGGTAGTCTAAAGTACAGTACAATGCATACATTACATGTGTAGCATGTACACATATAACCTTCTTTTGTGTGTTGATCTAACATAGCTACATTTCTACAGTATATACCGTATGATGTTTTTGATGTTAGCCTTAATTTGTTTCTTTCTTAGAGTGGAGTTTTTACTACGTGCATATATGACTTATTATTACTACTCGATATCACCAAATAAAGAGCATTTTAGTCTCATTACAGTGTCTCTAATCTCATGACATTTTTCGTATTGTAAAAAATATTAAATATACGTCTTGCTGTAAAAGACGATACACTAAAAGGTAGACTTGCCAAATCATTTCGAACTAGAGTGGAAGATGAAGGGGTATAAGGACAACACTGAGACCATATTCTGCTATAGAAAGCCATGCAGGACAGAAGTTAAAGGAGTATGCCACTATTTTGGGGCTTAATACAGTTAAAATCGTTGGCTGGGGTTTATTAAGGTGGTAAAGTGTCTTATTTTTCATGTGAAGCGTTGTCTTGCTTTAAGACAAGTTAAAAGAGGGAGTATGTCGCTAAGCTAGAGAAAGTCAATGCATCCATGTAGCATTGCTACATGCTACACGGATCCATTGACTTTCACTAGCTTAGCGACATGCTCCCTCTTTTAACTTGTCTTAAAACAAGACAACGGCTTACATGAAAAATAAGACACTTTACCACCTATATAAACCCTGGCCAACGATTTTAACTGTATTAAGCCCCAAAATAGTGGCATACCCCTTTAAGAAGTAGTCTCTAACTGCAGATGGGGTCACCAGCGGGCCTATTCACTATTTGCTGAAAATACTACATCGTAACAACATTGCTATGACAGTACTGAGATTAAGACATAGCCATTACAATTTTGGTGACAGTAAGGTTATAACATAGGCTCTGCACTAAGGGGATAAACGCCAATAACAGAGGCCAAGAAAGAACAGCAGGGAAACAGCATGAGCTTCAGTACACTTGGAAAGCTTTATAAATATTTGCCCATCTGACTTGCCGGGAATAGTGTACTACCTCATTCCTCCTAATCACATACATTATATAGGTATGTGACCCCCCCGATGATGCCAAACACAAATAAATCCTCCAAATAACTCAAGTGACCTCAGCTGGCCCATGTACCCTGCCATACCTTATGCCAAGTCAGCAATGACACCACTGACCAGTCATAAGTGTGAATTAAAGCCTTATTTTACACTAAAAAGCACCATTCAGTGACAGAAGGCATGAATGCGAAACAGGCCTTTAAACCTACCATGTTTGATGTTTGTTTGGGAAGATTTGGTGTTGATTGTGCAGAAGGGGCCCCTAGGTCCGGAAACAGATAACGGGGGGACCCTAACCCTTAAACACCTTAAACACACCATACACACACTCTGCAGAGGGCCCCTTAACTAACTGAATACTGCTAATAGACATCAATAGGCGCTGCTTGGCCTTAGGTTTGTGTTATGAGGGAAATCATCGTGTGCAAGCTTCGGGAATGTAGTCTTTGGAGAAGGGACCAAGCTGACGGTTCTGGGTGAGTAAACCACTATTTCAGCTCTATATCACTCTGGACTCGTTTCTATTATGGAATGTGATAAGTCTGATATTGGAGAGGGCACTGAACTAAACGTAATAAACTGTACACTGAACAATGAAATTAACACATAATCCAAAATAAAATGATTGTTCAGAGAAATAATGAGGTTAACACTGGTGCCATAGGGTATCAAGAACAGCTGATACATTCAAAAACACTATTAATTGGCATGTACACTGTAGATCAACCTACGAAACCACCCTAAAAAGGTCTTTCAATAGATACGCCATAAGATGAGTGTATTTTATATATTCCATATTAAGTGCGAAAGGCGCAGTGTGAGTTTGTTAGTATTAGTGGATTTTAGCTCAGCCATAAAACACAGTGCTCTCAGGCACCGCAGCCTTCTTTGGTCCGGGAACTAAGGTTACAGTCCTTGGTAAGTCAAAGAAAATATTTTCATAACATGTTTTTAAAAAAAATATTATAACACATAGCATATATATATTTTTTAATGATGAACGTTACATAAAAACAAAAAATATTTTCCATGCCTTTTTGTCCGATTGATTCCTTTCATTGCACTTTAGACTATGCATTTGACATGGCTGAAAGGCCTAGAGGGAGTTGTAACATATTTAATGACATTTCAGTGACTTGTTGGGAGTCGTAGGTGTGGTATTGTTTGGGGTAAAATAACAAGCAGTGTGTCTGCAGTGTTCTTGCTCTAGATACTTGCGTACTCTCAGCTGCTCCAAATACCTGTAAACAGCTGCAATTGTTTTCCCCTTGCCATGTAGGCCACCATATGTGCAATGTGAACCCTTTATCAGACAGAATACAGTTACATTTCAATATACATTCTAATAAATGTTAATTTAAAAAAATAAATGTGAGGAAAATACTGCATAAAAATATTTCTGTGTCCAAAAACTTTTTGCATTGCACCATCGTTTGGTTGCTGACTGGTGACTAGTGCAAACTTTTATCTCACAGCACAAATTTAAATCCCATCCCGATGTTTAAAGAACATGGTGCTTTACTTGATGAACTATATACTGCTACTCCCAGTTCAAGATTGATTACATCAGTTGTATTACTGTTTATTACAGTGTTTTATTTCCCCTCCCAAATTCCCAAAGTTGTTCTAACCCTACAACAACTATTACACATCCGATTCTGTCTATAGTCAAAGACATGATTCAATGTTCTAGTGTACTGAAAAGTAAAAAGCTACGCGTGTGGAAAGAATGAAATGTGGTCACAAGTTTTGTGTACTTCACTGAATAAACTGGAGCCAATTGGCGATTACTTTAGAAAATGAGTAAAAATACTGTACATATTGTAATATAATAATACTGTAGCAAAATGATTAATGTTTACTCTATAACATGCTTATTTATGAATGTTTATGATGTATTTGGCTCTCGTTTTTCACAAGATCCAAAGGCAAACGTCACAAGGCCCACAGTTACGGTTCTGCCACCTTCTCCCAAAGAGATCTGCAATGTCACCAAGCCCGATGGGAAAGTGACCCTCATGTGTGCGGTGACAAACTTCTACCCTGACCACGTTACAGTGTCCTGGAAGATCAACGACCAAGAAGTTACTGCTGGAGATCAGAACGTTACCACTGGAGACCAGAATGTTACCGCTCGAGACCAGAAATTTGTCACTGGAGACCAGAAAGTTGTTGCTGGAGTGGGAACCGACGAAAGTCCTCTCCAGAACAAAGAAACGTTGATGTACAGCATCACTAGTCGCCTCCGAGTTCTAAAATCGGACTGGCGAAACACCACATATTCCTTTACTTGTTCTGTCCAGTTCTTTGATGGGACGAATTATGTTACTGTGACCGACACAATTCAAGGGCAGCATGGTGAGTGTGACATGTAGGTCCTACAAAGAGATGTATTGCGGTTTTATTGACATATGAATTATCAACAACACCTGCTAACCTTATGATTGTTTTGTTTTTCAGGCATTAACGGTAAGATTTGTCTTGCTTTTCCAGTGTCTGGGAAAATAAGGCACTCGTTTGCTATTTATTTCCGCCTGACCAATAGTTTTCTTGATACTAATCTATCTTTGTGTGTCTTTGTGTGATCTGCCAGTGGAAAAGATGAGACGGGGGATAGCGACAGCGCGCTTTGGCTACATCCTCTTCCTGGCCAAGAGCTGTCTGTACGCTTTGGTGGTGGGCGGCCTGGTGTGGAAAATACAAGTAGGTGTCACTGACAAAAGGGAAAATAGCAAGGGCTCTATTAGTATTTTCTCCAGGTAAAGAAAATCAATCTATTCCTTTTAAGGATGCATTGAATAATAAATTAAATCCAAATCGCTCTCACCTCAGAGTCAAAGTAGTAGTGCTATTTTTTTATTTTTACATGGGGTATACAGAGATAATTTTGTCAGTCAATACAACTAGGTGTCTTTCCCCTTAATGGCATTGTTATCCAATGTCTCATAACAGATTACGTGATTAAATAGTTACTCTCACCTTTCTCTCTGGAACCTAGCAACGCCCCTGTTTGTATACATATCACACTGGCTAAACAGTCAAAAAATGAATATTAATATATTATTTTATTTTAATATAATAACACTATGTTTCTGGTAATTACTCTTCCTTCTTCTTTGTTGTTGTGTGTTTGTCATCTAGTTGAAGGTGGGCAAAGGTGATTGATCCAGACTTTATCCTGACATAATGACCATGGTTGAAGATGCAGCTTCATTACTATACGCAAGCATTTTTTGCATTTTGCATGATTTTGAAGTGTTTTGTATTGTTTTGCATGACTTTCAATTGTTTTGTACCACAGTAACCATTTTAAAACCATTTTGTACTCCTTTTTATTAGTAGTTAGTAGTACCTTGTAGCCTGCCAATGTACTGTAGTACTGTAAATGAACAAAGTTTAATAAAGCTTTACAATAAAAATGCAGGATTGGGATTGTGGCATTGCATTTTTGTTTCACATTCATACAAAAACGCCTCCTGACTACCCTCATTCTCTACCATGAACTGAATGCATGTCTTCAGAGACAGTCTCTGAGGCAATATACAATGTTTGCTGTCATAACACTCAAATGCCGTCAAACTCCTACGCTACCTGAGCACCTGAGCGCCCAATCTCTGTGTGACTATCTATGACTTATGATAGGCCCAGCCACTATGGACCTTACACATCTAAGAATCCTGGTCCTAACCTACGTTGACCTTATGACTCTACATTCTCTGTCTATCTCTTCTTCCTCTGCCTTCCTGCTTTTTCTGCCTCTCCTCTATACCTCTCCTTTTAAATCTATCTCTCCTCTCCTTTTAAATCTATCTCTAACAATGTTTTTTCCCATTTGTTAAGCACTTTGAGTTACATGCCTTGTATGACACAGTGCTATACAAATACAATTATTATTACAAAGAACCGATCCACTTCCTGTTAAACAACAGCCCATGCAACACATGCCTGCTCAACAATGGAAAGTTTTTGTTTGCCTTGTGCAGTTTATTTCAGTTGCGTTGCCTTATTGCGATCTGACTTTTCACCTCAGTCCAAAAGGCCTGCCCACACATGTCTCATGAAAACATGTCAGAAAAACAGATTCTGTTTCCACAGAAGGAAACTTCTGGTTAGTTGCTGAATTATATGTGTGACTTTCCCCTGTCTTAAAAGATGTTACAGAACAAAGTAAGCTTTGTGAATCATACACTGGTGGTGACGGTAAACTGAGTTTACCAGCAAAGATGGCATGATGCATCAATTAGACACACGTGCTAACAAACTAGAAGACTACAACTTTTGGATAAAGTGTTAATAGTGAATACTGTAGCTTATAAACTGACAGAGCATGGCCTGTGTCCATTACCAAAATGTACTACGTTCATGTAAAAAGTATATACAGACACATATACACATATATAGGTTACATGTGTTTCCTTGGTGACACTGAGCACAGGAAGTGGCTGTTGATTCTGAAATGGGGAGGTGGAGAGGGGGAAGTGTGTGTGTTTGGGGGGGGGGCACTGGGTGGAGTGAGTAACACACACACATACACACAAACACACACACACACACACACACACACACACACACACACACACACACACACACACACACTTTGGAGACATGTGGGTGGGGGTGTGTGTGTGAAGGGAACTGGAGTGAAGTCAAGTCATGATGGGAGGATGTGGTGACAGCAGTAACACCATACTGTGCTCGCTCTGAGAACCAAGCCTTCGCTGCTCTGCACCTAAACCTGACCACAGCAGCTACTTCTAGAACAAAGAATGAGAACAAAAAAAACACACACACACACACACACACACACACACACACACACACACACACACACACACACACACACACACACACACACACACACACACACACACACACACACCTGCAGCAGCAGCAATGTCTTGTATCTGCCGGATGTGGCTTTGTTCAAAATGGGACAGTTCACACGTCTCGAGCTAACCATGCAGCAGCGCACGTCAGCATGGTCTGCAAAGTTTGATCAGGTGCAGAGTGTAGAATGCATACACAATGGGGCACCAGCTGGGACACACATTTGAGATGTGTATTATTTTATAGACATCAGGTGAAATGACTTTCAAAGGTTCAGAAAGTTATAGGAAGGCATTTAAAAGTATTTTAAAACATGGCTATGCATCAGAGAAGATTTGTGTATGCTTTGAATGAAAAGTTTAACTGACAACAAATGCCAAAGTAGAATGACATTTTCTGCCAGTGCTTGATTCATATTTTGTGTGTGAAATCAGCAGATTGATTTGCTTTTTATACTCTTTCCTGTTGAGTCACAAGAAGTGAACTCTTTGTCAAGCATTACCATGTTATGGTATGGTTTATGGGATGGTTTAGTTTTTGTGCAGCTATACATCAGAGGTGAGTCACTGTGTGGACTGGCAGCACAGTACCAGACAGCAGGTTCTGATGGCTGCACTTCAGCAGACTCTAGAAAAAACTGCAGGTCCGCGGGCCGACGGGCTTTGAACCCATTCCAACCCGCCTCAGGGTCAATCATGTCTTTCCCTCTTGAGAAGAATTTAAGTTCTATTTCGCCTGAGGGTGTCCATCTATACCAGAACAGGTCTGGGTTCTGAACTCCAGTTATGGTGCAGTGGATTCTGAGTGGTGATTGGGGCGTCAGCAGCAGGTGTGGAGGGTTCTGGGTGACCTGGATGGCCATACAGCACATGCTGTGACACAGCAGCAGCAGCAGCACACACATCAGGAGAGATGACATGGCCCTCACACACACAGACAGAACTGCAGAACAAACACTATCTGTGCTTTTCAACACACTCAACTTCCTTCTTGGGGTGTGGCTCTGAGTGACTATAGGGTTCTGGGACAGACTGTATATAGTAGAACAGGTGCGCACGAACAATTGTTAACTGCTCCTTGTAATAACAACATTTTTAAGGGTGTTCCTTTTACATAACTTGACCAAAAAAAATTGTGATTCGAGTGACATGAAAACATTTCATAAATGAGGACAAACAAATCAATGAATTTGTTTGCACATTGTTGTTGTTGTACAGATACTTTTGCCTCTGTGTTTGTGTGGCACTTTTGCATACACCGTACAGTTAAGATAACTGTACATAACTGTATTTATCAGGTACTTCACCTACTGAATTAGGCTAAACAAACAACAAACGTGATGGTCCCGTGGTTTTTGTACAGCTATATACCATCTGCAAGTCACTGTGTGGACTGGCAGCACAGTACCAGACTGCAGGTTCTGATGGCTGCACTTCAGCAGATTCAAGAAAAAACTGCAGGTCCTCGGGCCGCCGGGCTTTGAACCCATTCCAACCCTCCTCCGGTTCTATCATATCTTTTATTCTTGAGAAGAATTTAAGGTCTATTCCCCCTGAGGGTGTCCATCGATACCAGTAGAGATATGGGGTCTGAACTCCAGTTATGGTGCAGTGGATTCTGAGTGGTGATTGGGGCGTCAGCAGCAGGTGAGGAGGGTTCTGGGTGACCTGGATGGCCATACAGCACATGCTGTGACACAGCAGCAGCAGCAGCACAAACATCAGGACTGATGGCATGGCCCTCACACACACTACTGGGGAACACACATCAGGACTGATGGCATGGCCCTTACAGACACTACTGGCGTGGGAACAAACATCAGCTGTGCTTTTCGACACACACAGGAGCTAGCATCCTTTCTGGGGTGTGGCTGGCTCTGCATTCACTACCGGTATGGCTTTTAGGACAGACGACACATCAAACAGGTGTAATCTGTCAACCGTAAAAAAGCCATCTGCAAGTTGACGGTTGTAAATTAAGTTATGCACAAGTTAACACTGGCCCTTAGCTATGTGCACCGAGTGGCAGTTCAGTGTTTGTGTGGCAAGTTCATTACACGGTGTGACACAAGGGGGCATGTAGTAATTGGATTATAATTAGCAGTTACTGAATTAGGCTAAGGAAACAAAACAAAGTGATGGTCCTGTGGTTTTTGTGCAGCTATTTAACATAAGTGATTCACTGTGGCGACTGGCAGCACAATACCAGACAGCAGGTTCTGATGGCTGCACTTCAGCAGACTCTAGAGATATCTGCAGGTCCACAGGCCGACGGGCTTTGAACCCATCAACCTCAGATGGATCCATTGATCCAACTCCCAGAGATGTGAATTTAAGTTCTATTCCGCCTGAGGAGGTCCATCGATACCAGTAGAGATATGGGTTCTGAACTCCAGTTATGGTGCAGTGGATTCTGAGTGGTGATTGGGGCGTCAGCAGCAGGTGTGGGGGGTTCTGGGTGACCTGGATGGCCATACAGCACATGCTGTGACACAGCAGCAGCAGCAGCACACACATCAGGAGAGATGGCATGGCCCTCACACACACTACTGGGGAACACACATCAGGACTGATGACATGCGCCTCACACACAGACACGACTGCAGAACAAACACTATCTGTGCTTTTCAACACACACAGACAGCAGCAGCGTCCCTTCTGGGGTGTGGCTCTGAATAACTAAGCTTACCGGTATGGTTTTTAGGACAGAGGGCGCATAAAACAGGTGTGATCTGACAACCGTAAAAAGCTGTAAGTTGAGGCAAATACAATCTGACAGTTGTAAATTAAGTTATGCACAAGTTAACACTGGCCCTTAGCTATGTGCACCGAGTGGCAGTTCAGTGTTTGTGTGACACTTTTATTACATGGTGTGACACAAGGGGGCATGTAGTAGTTGAATTATAGTTAGCAGTTACTGAATTAGGCAAAGGAAACAAAAAAAAGTGATAGTCCTGTGGTTTTTGTGCAGCTATTTAACAGAAGTGATTCACTGTGTGGACTGGCAGCACAATACCAGACTGCAGGTTCTGATGGCTGCACTTCAGCAGACTCTAGAGTCAACTGCAGGTCTACGGGCTGACGGGCTTTGAACCCATCAACCTCAGATGGATCCATTAATCCAACTCCCAGAGATGTGAATTTAAGTTCTATTCCGCCTAAGGGTGTCCACCGATACCAATAGAGATATGGGTTCTGAACTCCAGCTATGGTGCAGTGGATTCTGAGTGGTGATTGGGGCGTCAGCAGCAGGTGTGGAGGGTTCTGGGTGACCTGGATGGCCATACAGCACATGCTGTGACACAGTAGCAGCAGCAGCACACACATCAGGAGAGTAGACATCTTGGCCCTTACACACACAGACACGACTGCAGAACAAACACTATCTGTGCTTTTCAACACACACAGACAGCAGCAGCGTCCCTTCTGGGGTGTGGCTCTGAATAACTAAGCTTACCGGTATGGTTTTTAGGACAGAGGGCGCATCAAGCAGGTGTGATCTGACAACCGTAAAAAGCCATAGTAAGTTGAGGTGAATACAATCTGACTGTTGTAAATTAAGTTATGGCTGTGCACACTGAGTGGCACTTCAGTGCTTGTGTGACACGTTTATTACATGGTTTGACACAAGGGGGCATGTAATACTAGTAGTTGGATTATAATGAGCAGTTACTGAATTAGGCTAAGCAAATAAAGAAGTGATGGCCCCGTGGTTTTTGTGCAGCTATTTAACAGAAGGATTCACTGTGTGGACTGGCAGCACAATACCAGACAGCAGGTTCTGACTCCTGCACTTCAGCAGACTCTAGAGTCAACTGCAGGTCTACGGGCCGATGGGCTTTGAACTCATCAACCTCAGATGGATCCATTAATCCAACTCCCAGAGATGTGAATTTAAGTTCTATTCCCCCTGAGGAGGTCCACCGATACCAGAACAAGTTGGGATTGCTATATCCAGTTATGGTGCAGTGGATTCTGAGTGGTGATTGGGGCGTCAGCAGCAGGTGTGGAGGGTTCTGGGTGACCTGGATGGCCATACAGCACATGCTGTGACACAGTAGCAGCAGCAGCACACACATCAGGACTGATGGCATGGCCCTCACACACACTACTGGGGAACACACATCAGTTGTGCTTTTCAACACACAATACACAACTTCCTAGGGTGTGGCTCTGAGATAGAGCTGGGGCAAAAATCTAGGATAAGGGCACACAAATTGTCATAAGATGATAACGTAAAATGTGCTACTACCAGTAAATGGCATAACTTTGCTTTTTTTTTTAAAGAATATATATATTTTTAATATACTGTAACATCAACATCACCAAAATGTACAGCTGAACAGAAAATCAGTGCACGCACCAAAGGAAGAGCTCTCAAGGCTGTTACTAGTAATAGTGAATAATGTAAATCACCATTTTGCTTTGATGAATAACACAAGTATGGATTTGAACATGGCAATTGTGTGACGCCGTGTTTTCCATTCAAGACAGGCGTGTCCATTTTTAGTACATCCCCGCTCAGATGGAAAAAGTCGTAGGAAAATAAGTGCCAAGCAATAAACAAATAATATTCTCCAGCTGCTGCTATGAATCTGTATTTCCGATAAAGGCAAGGTAGACAAGTACTGTAGGTGGAACTGCACCACTGTTAGCAACAACAGGATGTGAGCAAAACGGAAAGAGAAGAATTTCAAGGCAATCTCATTTACCAAAATTTAAAAAGCCTTTTTTTGCACTGGCTTGGTTACTCTAACCTAGTGATTCTCAAAATGTTGGCCGCGAGGGTATTCCAAGTGGGCCCTGAAATGATTTTCTAAGAATATAAATAATAATTGTTGCTGTTGACTATTAATTTGTAGTTGTATTGTTTATTAGGCAGAGTTGGCCATATTTGAACATTTTGTTGGGAAATGTTGCGAACTCTTGTACAAACCCTTTCAAAAGACCTTTCAACACACACTGACATTCTAGCCCTCAACAGGAAGTCAAACCTCTGTAAAAGGCAAGGTAGACGAGTAGGTGGACATGCACCACAGTCAGCAACAACAACAGGATGTGAGCGATGCTTCATAGGTTAGGTTAGATGAGAAACAACATCGTGGCTCAGAGTAATGTTCAGATTCCTATGAGCAGTCTTGTGTCAACCTCTAGTGGTGCAATGTACTTTGACAGAGAACATCATCAAAGACTACAAAAACTGTCTTCAACCTCTTCCTCTCAGGCAGGCAATCGCCATTACACGCTGAAGAAGGGCTCGGCCCGAAACGTTCGTAGGCAAATAAACAGATAAAAATCTGAAGAGCGGTGTCCTTCTCTTTCTTCATTCATCAGTGTTTTATGTTGGATTCAGCACCCAGTTATAATCTGGCGATAGTGTGAGCGCGTCTCCTCCATTTCATAAACTACAAAACCCTGCACAACAAAACTACCAACTCAAGACTCAAGGCCCAAGTCAACCATTACAAACTTTCCAAGGATCTTGCGCCACTCTCTTTTTGCACAACATTTTGTCATCGGTATTATTTTATTGCATTATGTTTATTAATGTATATAATGTATTTTGATTTGCTTATTGAACATATTTGACCTTGCTACTCTAAACCTATGAGGTTCATATGGGGTGGAAAGTGAACTCAGCAGTGCTTTGTTAAAAAAGATGAATCACTGAAATTAATTTGGAAAATGAACCACGGAATCAGTCCAATTATGAACCATTGAGGTACTTCGTAGGCAACATCTGTATTCACATACCGTATGTACAGCTCAACAAAATGAGCCAAAGGACATATGGAGACCTTTGGTCAAAAACAAAACCTGAGGTTTGCCCTCAAATGAAAGGGGACTTAAACTGTAGACCAGGGATGGGCAACTTTCATGACAAAAGGGCGACGTTTATTCATCGCCACCATCAGGCCACAGGACTGGAAATAATCGCTATTGCAGTTTCCAAGATGACCTCTGACCTCCTTCAAGAGCTTTAAATCACAACTTAAATATGCTCTTAAAGAGAACCAAACTTGTAACTGGCACTGACATAATATGATAACATGGTCTCATGGGAAATGTTTTTATTTTTTTATGTGTATTTTCATTTTGTTTTTGACTGCTGCTTTACTTTATTATTCTATCGTATATTATTTAATTTTAATGTCAGGGACTACAGACGAAAACTAACCTTAGGCTAAATCTGGTGCAGTGCATGGAATGGAAACATTTATGTTTGAATTGTACATGGTCCTAATAAACTTGATGGATTGATTGAAAAGCAACCATGTGCCAATTTACAGCAATGCTAACATGTCTGAAAATGTATGAAAGTAAGGGGGGTGCGTTACGCATCAACCCCCTCTGGTGACTAGACAAATATGACCACGGATGTGACTGCAACTCACAGAGTTTGAGGCGAGGTTATACATGTTAATAGCTTGGAAGGAATAGGAGTCTTCTCTATCAGGTTGTATTATTATTATTGTGTTTTATCTACAGGCCACACTGAATGAGGAGGCAGGGCGCATGTGGCCCGGGCCTGGGGCCTCCAGTTGCCCATCTCTGGTGGACACCACCTTTCATGCGGCTCACTCAACCGAACAGCAGATGGCAGCACTTTCACGCATTTCCCTCTTATAGACGGCTCTGGCAGTTCCAAAATGTGTGTGATTTGTGTGATTTAGTGTGCAACATAAAGTTTATTAAAAATGCAACTTTTGTAACTTTTCTCAGAGGGACATATTGGAGATGAGGATGGTAATTTTGCTCAAGTTATTACTGTTGCTATTGTAATTGTTCTTATTTCTTTGTTAACCACAATATACCAACCACATCACTGTGAGTCGTCCTTGTAGTGTGTGTCCCTGTAGGGCTGAGACCACTTTCGTAGAACCTGGAGCTAATTTCTCAAGAGTTTTGAATGACAAGAATGGCTGTTATTAACCAACTCATTCAATTATCTTTGTGTGTGTGTGTGTGTGTGTGTGTGTGTGTGTGTGTGTGTGTGTGTGTGTGTGTGCGTCTGTACATTTTCCTGCTCCATTAAAAAGACATTCCATTTCCTCTCTCCCCTCAAGGTAAATAATTATTTTAATGGTAGGCCTATTGGTATTTGGTTAGCTTTCAAATAGATTCAATTTTTTTTATTATTATTTTTTTTTTTTTAAGTAGGCCTTGTATATTGAAGTGCTGTCAATAAATTCAAAACATGCACTGCAACATGGTTGTCAGCGCACTTCCTGCTCTCTGTGAATACATGAATGAAATGGCAGTCAGAAGATGTGTGAATTAACAAATCCAAAATGTGCTTTATTTGCAAATTGGAGGGGTTGGCCGTATCAGTTATAATAATAGGATAATAATACTAATAACAATTATATGATGATATTTAACAAATAAAAAACAATGAAAATAAAAGTGATAATCAAATAGAATAATAATTTAAATGAAAAATAAGATCTAATTCAACAATCTAATAATGTTATGCACTTTTCAAATAGATATTACACAAATGTGGTTTCATTGGTCCAGGCAAACAAACATGCTGGGGTCAGGCCATAGGCCTGCTGCAGCATCATTCCTTATTTCCCTTTCACCCTCAAGTACTCAGCTGCAAGAGATGGAATAGAGATGTGTGTAGTTTAATTATGATATCAAATGAATGTGAATGTGATGTTGACAGTGCTAGTGATGAATTCAACATAGCTTACCTAATTTCTCCACAGCTTCCACACAAATACTGGGGTGCATGGCGTCATTGTATGTGACCACGATGATGTACAACGCAGTCTTCACCAGCAGCAAGCCATGTCCCTCCTAGGAACAAGTCCAGCTTTAACAACATCTTACAAGCGAAACATGTTAAAAGGTGCTATTCACAGATCTTTGAACCATGGTAGACATAGCAGTTAGCCCAATGATACAGTAACTTATGTAGTAGACCTCCTTGAGTTAGCCTCTTGTGCCAGAACACTTACGCATTTAGAATAAATGGAGTTCTTGTCTGCCCGGACGCAGGAGTACCACCTCTCCAAAAAGTAGAACCCGTGTTCTCTCGCAGATATTAAATGTTTGAAAGCGTCGGCAAACATTTGTGCATTTTGTGGAGAAAGCTAGAATACCAAAAACAGGACATCCATTCGACACTCAAAAAACAACAAATTAGCACGTCTCCGCATTTTCCCAGGACGGCAGAAGTGGACACGAAAAGATGACACTTACGTTAAATCTGCTTGTGACAGCAGAGATGGATGCAGATTTTGTCACCAGCAGGGCTGCATGTTCCACGTGTCTTGTCTCAATCAAGCAGTCATGGATAAGATTTTGAAAATGATTCATATCGATAGTTTGTCTTCGCCTTCAAGCAACTGACCACACCAAAACTAACCAAAGTTGGTTTAGAACAGTGAACAGTGCGTCCATGGCAACGCTCTGGAGGAAGGCCCAGGCACACGTGTGTACTTTAGGGTCAGCTCTATGTTCCAACATCTAATCCCATTGGTCCCACAGCATATTCCTGCTGCTTCATGTTTTTAACACATTTTAAAGAAATTATTCAAATATGTTCCACAGCTCCATGTTCCCATATTTAAACGCTTAGTAATCTAAGATAACATGCCTCTCTCCCCGCCATGGAATAAAATTAGAAGTCTTGGGACCAATGGGCATTGACACGGTCCCCATCCTTTTACTCAAGGAACTTCTGTAACTTTGGAAGGCAACTTTAGTAGGCTAACACAGAGTTGAGATTTGAGATAAGAACATTGATTGTATATTAGAACTGGTGGATGAAAAACTCTATTACTCTCACTGGATAAAACACAATTCGTGGGACAAGAAGTGTTTTTAAATCATTTTATTTCTGCTAGAAGCCAAGTTGTGTCATGCTTGAGTTGGGCACCTGCACCTCAAGCACACACACTTGTTGAACTCTCCTGTTGTGTTAGCACAGTGGCTGGCCTACAATCAAGACAGCTTTACCACCTTAAAACGGAGAACAAAAACAAAACAAAAAACAATAAAATCTCACATACGCACACAAACACATGGCATTATCGGTTAAAGGAAAGCTGAACACAAACAATTGTGTTTAATAATAATTCTGCAGCAATAATATTTACACTCTTCTGAGGACTTGGTCTTGTATAGTACAGAACACAAAAAGAACCTTCCAATCAGCCTCAAGCATACCCAGGCACTGTTACTGAGACAAGGAAAGGTCAGACAACACCCTTCACCACCCAATCACCTCCCCCTCACACCCATACCAGGGCTGGGCTGGTCAGCTGGCATACAGGGCATTTTCCTGGTGGGCAGACAGTCCTCAAGGGCCAATGCTGTTGTTTTTTTTGTTTGTTTGTCTGTTTTTCTCCCTTTAGAGACCAACCGCCAATTTAGATTCACAGCTCATTGGCCTATCTTAACACAGACAGTGGACTGAGGTAATCATACCATTGTAGAAAAGCAGGGGGCAGCGTGAGAGGCTGCTGGTCTATACCAAAAAATGCCCGGCCTACTTTCCGATCCCGGTTCCAGCCCTGATCCATACACATCCCCACACATGACTCTCACACCCCCCATGCACACACCTGATTCTGACATAGAGCTGTTTTGGATCAGGATGTTGGACATCAGTTCTTAGATGGAGAGTGTAATCCTTTATCCATAAATCATATTGAGACAAAGGGGATCCCCACTTGGACAGACGGGTTTGAATAAAATCCATAAGATAGTCAAAATCGCATAAATTAATAAAAAATAAATAAAAACTCAGTGATCATTGGTCATGTCCGTGTTCTCCAACCAACTCATGTACTGAGTTAAAAAAAAAAAAATCAAATCAAATTGCTGAAAGAAAACATCATCTCAAGCTCATGGTAAAAGAAAATCTTGACGCTCCAGAATCTCCAGAACCACTTTCAGAGGCTTGAGACCCGGAGATCAACTCATGGCGAAATCTATTCCTGGGAGTGAACACATGGTCAGTACAGATAAGCTTTTCAGATGGAGTTACATCATTAAAATAAATGGGAAAAACATGAAATATATGAAACAAAACCGTCTAAATAAACAACAGCTCTGACATAACCAACCACATAAACATGTTAACCAACCCCCCCATGCCACTTCAAAGTGTTACAATAAATGAAGTTCCTGTCTATGGACAGAAGTTCCCTTTCCAGAAAAAAAAAATAGAGAGAGTGAGTGCGTGTATACGTGTGAGAAAGATAGAGGCGCTCAGACATCTTAAAAGGGAAAGTAGAGGAGTCCTGAGATTTATCCAGATCCAGTGGTAAACCATCCCCATGGTGACAGCCCATAGTACTTTGCAAACAACAACAACAAAAATATTAACAAACCAACACCTAAAATGGCTACCGTTACTTGGCAACTCGCATGGCTGTGTGGACAGAGTGCATAGTTCACCAGCGTCATCATAGCTGAAAGCTTGTCATCCATGTATACATCCATTCATCCATCCATCCATTCTTATATTCTTCCATCCATACATCTTATTGTGCATGCGTTCGTCTGTCCGTATGTCCACCCACTTATTCATCCGTACATCTGTCCATTCCAGTAGTGATCTCCACAGTAGTGTCTCTCTCTCTCTCTGTGGTCTTCTCCTCTCCCTCCATCCTCATCTGTAAGGCTAGGCAATGCGTGTGAGATCTGAGGCATTCAGTAGTACTAGTGGTATGTGTGTGTGTGTGTGTGTGTGTGTGTGTGTGTGTGTGTGTGTGTGTGTGTGTGTGTGTGTGTGTGCGTGTGCGTGTGCGTGTGCGTGTGCGTGCGCGTGCGTGTGTGTGTGTGTGTGCGCGCGTGCGCATGAAAGAGTAATTTGTGCATGCTGTGGTCGAGGAAAAAGTCGACCCGTGTGTGTGTGTGTGTGTGTGTGTGTGTGTGTGTGTGTGTGTGTGTGTGTGTGTGTGTGTGTGTGTGTGTGTGTGTGTGTGTGTGTGTGTGCTCTTTATGCATCTTCTGGTCGAAGAGCTGCAGGTCCAGGCATATTGTGTGTGTGTGTGTGGTGTGTGTGTGTGTGTGAGTGTGCTATTTGTGTGCCTTGTGGTCGAAGAGCTGCAGGTCCAGGCATATTGTGTGTGTGTGTGTGTATGTGTGTGTATGTGTGTGTGTGTGTGTGTGTGTGTGTGTGTGTGTGTGTGTGTATGTGTGTGTATGTGTGTGTGAGAGTGTGCTATTTGTGTGCCTTGTGGTCGAAGAGCTGCAGGTCCAGCCGTACCCACACCTCCCCGGTGGGCACCTCGTGCAGCAGCAGACGTCTCGTGGCCGGCCCCTTATTCTCCAGCTCCTTCTTTATCGTCGCCACCGGCACCTCCGTACGGCCCAGGAAGTCTGAACACACACACGCACGCACGCACACACACAAACACACACACACACACACAGATACACACACACACACACAGATACACACACACACACACAGATACACACACACACACACACACACAGATACACACACACACACACACACACACACATATAAACATGCACGCGCACACATGCACACACAAATACACGCACACACACAAATGCACTCGCACACACAAAGGGACATAAGGTTTTTGTGATTACTGCAATGACAAAATCAGTCCTAAATCTGTATCACTCATTAAGAGCTCTTCTGAGAACAGTAGGGTTTGTCCTTGGTTGCCCTGGACTAGGACCTATGTAGAGGTTGACCCTCTCACACACAGATCAGGGAATATTAAACAGCTTTGTCCAGTTCGTTGAATGATTTGAAGCCTTATATTTTGGAAATATTGTTTTCAGGTAAAAAACACTGTTACTTTTAAAGGACTTTGGGGACACTATGAGGTACTCACCGTCGGGGGAGAACTGTTCCCTCTCGAATATGGTGATGCACAGCACGTCCTGGTACACGTCCCGGATGTGGAACTGACAGTTGAAGTTCCACTTGGGGTTGACCGTGTCGTTCAGGGTCCTGGACGTGTAGCACTGCGCTCCCATGGTCACCTCGCAGTAAGGGTTGCTCTTACCTGTGTTAGCATACGCAAGGACACACACACACATGCACACGTGCACACACACACACACACGCACGCACGTACACGCACAGAAACATAAACATGCACACACACACACACACACACACACACACACACACACACACACACACACACACACACACACACACACACACACACACACACACACACACACACACACACACACACACACACACACACACACATTGTTAGTATGGGATGGAACTGCAGGTGTAAAATGTAAACATTTCACGAACATGCAAACCTGCACGTAGACCAATTCAAATCTAGACCCAAACAGACATACAGATACAGACACATGTGCACGCACGCACCGTTGGGCTTCGAGGACTTGAGTTCGGTGCCCTCCAGGATGGTGACAAGCAGACGTCCAATGCCACTGGCCTTCACCGAGCGAGCTGCACACACACAGACACATGCACAATTATTAAATCCTTTCATTTACTTTCTTAGGGTCTTTGTACAAATTATGTTGCCACTTGATACATATACCAGAATTATCTGCAGATTAAAGCTTACATCATTACATTTACATTATTACATTTACATTGACATCAATGACATGATTTTTTTCATCAAATAAAGAGTGACAAAATGACACACATGTATTACGTTACATGACCACAATTATTTGTCTTGCATAAGCATCTTGAGTAAGTATCATGTCACAGTGATAACATATTGTTGACTGACTGCATCATATTAACCCATTTTAGCCTGATGACTCGTATATGTTGTTTGACCTTTGGTGTCTAGAGACACATATACGCTGCATTCAGGCTCTTGAGATTTTACAGCTGAATGAACACATTCTGATGCAAGATGAGGGTCTTGGAGTTTAAATACAACTTATTTCCTGTCATCAGAGGTGAAGATATTAAGATTTTTAAGAGCTGAGGGCAACTGTTCCAACAAGGGCTTGGGATTTTTTTGCCAGTGATTTAGGCATCAATGGGTTAAATATGGAATAGAATAGTGATAGGAGGCAGGAGATTCTATTTATCAGACGGCAAAGTTGCAAAGAGTTGCAGAGAAAATAGACAACCGACTGTGCGGGTAGGTGAAATTAGGTTAACTCAAGAGCTTAAATTTGATTGGAAACAACTAGTAATTTAATGACTGATGAAAGTGTGGCCATACTACAGTACCTTGGTAAGCCTTCTCCCTCTTCTTCTTCTCCGTCTCGATGAAGTCCTCCGAAGCCGCTTTGATCTTCTGCACCCAAGCCGTTCTAAAGCAGAGACAGGCCAGAACCGGAACATGAATTGAGATACAGAGGCAAATGAGTATAAAAAAAGCGAAAGACATTGTTTGCTTTTATGTCCAAAAAAAGGTAAGCTGTGATTAGTGTGCAGTGTTTAATACTTGTTTATGGACGGATTTAGTTTGCTTGCCTTACACACACAATTTACTGTGGGTTTGTGTATAGGGACTTTTGTGAACTTTGATAAATTATCAGTTCACACTACTGTAGTACTGAAGTAGCAATACAAGCCTAGAATGTCTTCACAGAAATGTATGTAGCGGAGAAAACCTTAATTTCGCTCTGAAATGAATTAAGTTTCTCTACTCTACTGTACAGGTTAATTTAACGGCACAGCGAGTGCATGCGCGTGCGTGCGTGCGTGTGTGTGTGTAGAGAGAGACATGTATCTTGAGAGTGAAAAAGTGTTTGTGAGACATATGACGGATTGTTTCTGGTTGTGTGTACAAGTGTGTATTCACACGTACGTGTGTGTGTGTGTGTGTGTGTGTGTGTGTGTGTGTGTGTGTGTGTGTGTGTGTGTGTGTGTGTGTGTGTGTGTGTGTGTGTGTGTGTGTGTGCTGGGGTCCTTACCTCTCGTTGATGTTCTCGGTTTTGAGTGTGTAGACGCGGTCGATGTGAGAGATGTGGAAGACTGGCTCATCACTAGAGGGGTCAGGCATCTTCACCAGGACCTCGTTCAGGAACACCGGCTATGAACACACACAAATTCACAGACACACACACACAGACACACAGATGCACGCACGCACGCACGCGCACACAAACACACACACACACACACACACTTAAGCTTTCATTGTGGAATACCTAATTCAGGAACAACAGCTATGAGAGACAAACAGGAGGACGGACTCGTGCTTACATTTAATTGATTACCTTTTAATACAAGGATATGCACTATTTATACAATTCGGATGTATACTTTTCCATGTTTTTGATTTTGCTTTGTATTACTGCACTTTGGTCACGTAGTTTTGTTCTTTGTTTAGCCTTTTATGAGCACTAAATTGGTCCAATCGCCTTAAATAAGGTCTCCATTTTCAGCGTTTACAAATAGGTGTCACTGTCATACACATTTGATGGGATTTTTTTTTTTGTCATAACAGTGTCCAACAAGGTTGAACATGATGACAAAACACCAAAAGCACCATGTGGGACTGTTTTCCAAAGCAACACAAAGGAGAGATGGCAGAGAGAGAGAGAGAGAGAGAGAGAGAGAGAGAGAGAGAGAGAGAGAGAGAGAGAGAGAGAGAGAGAGAGAGAGAGAGAGAGAGAGAGAGAGAGAGAGAGAGGGGAACAGGACAAGCAGACAGACAGGCACCTGGCATGGGCCATTGTCACCATGAGACTGACAACACTAGACGTGTCACCTGACGCGCCACGCTGGCACCAAGAGAGGCACTGAACTTAAATCTCTGCACCGGTTTCTCTGGTGTGAACACACAGTTGTGCGTCCTCACAGACTTGTAGATACACCTCTTGATGTACATGTTAAGTTATGGCATAAACTGTGCATCCTCACCGACTTGTGGACTTCAGGTTGCATGTTCCTCTTGCTGTGTATGTACAGTTAGGGCATTAAGTATGTATGCATCCTAACTGACTTAAAGCACTTGAGTCTTTGGTGTGTATGTACAGTTAGGGCAAAAAATTGTGCATAGAATCCTTATTGACTTGAAGACCTACAGCTGGGTGTGTGCAGGTAGGGGGAAAAAGTGACCATAGCATCCTTACAGTACCAACTTGTATACCTATAAGTTTTTGGTGTGTTTGTATGCGAGTGTGCATGGCTTACCGTCTTGTAGACCTTGAGCTGGGTGTTGCTCTTGGGGCTGAAGAGCTTGTCTGGGCCGGAGGAGGAGAACTGCTTGGTGGCGTGGGTGAGCAGCAGGAAGTCCGTGAAGAGGAAGGCGTACAGCTCCTTGTTGCTCTTGGTCTTGATCAGCTTCCCGCTGTGGAGCAGCTTACGCGGCCCCAGGCAGTTAGTGAGCGAGTTGAAGACCAAGTTCTGGAGAGGAGCAAAGAACAAAGGAAAAGAAACATTATCTTGAGCTGAAGGAGAAAAAAATTACACATTAGTGGCAGAGTTACAGATCTGATTGAATTAAAAACACGATTTGGCAATATTTGCAATATTTTGAATCCTACATTTTGACACAGTACTTAATTTTTCCTTAAAAAAATTCACAAGACCAAATTCTATTTTTTTATTTACCACTTTCAAGTAGCAACTGTAGTTCTGGCATAACCTTTTTTCTTTGCAGTTCTCACCTCTGTGATGCCCTCGCACTGCACGTGGTTCTGGATCCACTCGAGGCGGTCGGAGTTCTCCTTCTCGCGGACCCCCTCGTTGACCTGCGAGCACAGCTCCTCCGCCTTCTCCTGGGCCTCGCGCAGGTGCCCGTGGTCCGGGTGGGACTCGGACGTACTCTCCAAAATCTTCAAAAGGTTAGGGCAGACCAATATCATTTAGATCAACATGCACTCAGTACATTAACAACATAATTTACTAATGACACCAATGCTGACTGTTGCGGCATTTTCCAGGCCAAGTTTAAATGCCGAGTGAGGCAGGTGGAGGAGTGTTTCGGACGCGCATTTCCAAGATAAAGCACTCGCAGAGAGATGAATTAAATAAACGTAAAAGAGTATTTATTCAGCAATCCGGTTGACTTTTCCACTGTAACAAAACTATGAAATAAAACGGTGCAAATGTGTCACAAAACAATACAAAGTAATGCGCAGTAATGCGGTCGAAAAACTGTTTCCTCACCGCCACCTAACCTGTCTAACACGCTGTGCACAGGAGCACCTAATTAAACACTTGCCATTAGGCGCACCAATGACGCACATCAAAGGAGGAGCTATGCTGACATGACAAGACAATTAATCAGGTAGGTGGGCGGCAGGTCCAAGAATATGAAACAAAAACAAAAGACAATCAAACCAAATTATTGATATATTACATAATCATGTCTGGGTGACACTCAGACACGCTCTACAGTCTACAGTCTAGAGAATCAGAAGAAAGTTTGTGTTGGACAATTTAGCTCAACACACAGACACACATGCACACATGCAGTATGGGCAGTCATGGGTGAGCGGTTAGGGCGTCAGACTTGCATCCCAGAGGTTGCCGGTTCGACTCACGACCCGCCAGGTTGGTGGGGGGAGTAATCAACCAGTGCTCTCCCCCATCCTCCTCCATGACTGAGGTACCCTGAGCATGGTACCGTCCCACCGCACTGCTCCCCATGGGGCGCCACTGAGGGCTGCCCCCCTTGCACGGGTGAGGCATAAATGCAATTTCGTTGTGTGCAGTGTGCGGTGTTCACTTGTGTGCTGTGGAGTGCTATGTCACAATGGCAATGGGAGTTGCCCAATGGGCTTTCACTTTCAGTATGCACCCAGACACACAAGGACGCACACATTTCTCAAAAGAAACTCGATACATTATAAAGATGAAAATGACTGAGGTAGAAAAACGAATTTCTTTATCTCTGCATAATGTGTGTGTGTTTCTGTGAGTGTGTTTGTGTGTCTATGTGTGTGTGTGTGTGTGTGTGTGTGTGACTCACGTTTTTGATGTGCAGGGGGTAGCGTGTGATCCTCTGCATGGGCTTGAGCAGGAAGCTGGACAGTGGCATCCCTTTGCAGCGGTAGTCTGTGGCAATTTTCTGCAGACACAAAGATTAGAATGCTTGATCAGTTAGTATAGTATAGTACAGTACAGAATATAATAGAATTGAATAGACATTTTATCACTGTAAGTCTGTAGAATGTATACTATACAGCTGAACAATAAACCGGGCTTACATGGACACTTCTAATCATAATAGACTTGCTCATTTAGTATCATATAGTATAGTATACACATAGTATAGCATAGATATTTTATCTATTATGAGCCTGTAGAATGCATACTTACAGCTGAGCCATAAACCGGGCTTACATTGACACTTCTAATCAGAGTAGACAGAATAAATGCATCATCAGAATATAAAAACTCATATAAGTTCCTCCTTCGCCAATGCAGATACAGTGAGGAGAATAAGTATTTGATCCCTTGCTGATTTTGTTGGTTTGCCCACTAATAAAGACATGAGCACTCTATAATATTAATGATAAAATGTATTCCAATATGGAGAGACAGAATATCAAAAAGAAAATCCAGAAAATAACTTTCAAGAATATATTTTAATTGATTTGCATTCCATTGAGGAAAATAAGTATTTTACCCCTCTAGTCAAAGAAGACAAAATACTTGGTGGCAAAGCCCTTGTTTTCTTGTACAGAGTTCAGATGTTTCTTTCAGTTAATGACAATGTTTGTGGATATATTAGAAGGGATTTTTGTCCACTTTTCTTTGCAGATCATATCTAAATCATTTAAATTGTATGACTCTAGCTTGGCAAATGGGAGCTTCTGTTCCCGCCACAGGATTATTATAGGGTTAATGTTTGGAAAATGACCTTAATTATTATCATATTGGGAGGCCAATCCATGACCCACCTTCAGTCTAGTGGTGGTGGGAAAGAGGTTGGCATGCAGTATTGTACGTTTACATGTCTCCCTCCATCCATTTCTTGACGATGTGAAGTTGTCCTGTGTCTTGGCCAGACAAACAACCTCAAAACATAATGTTACCACTGTCATGTATGATGTTGGAGAAGGTGTTGTTTTTGGGATCATAGGCAGCATTTCTCTTCCTCAAAACACATCAAGTTGTGTTAATGCCAAACAGTTTGATTTTGGTGTCATCTGATTCCAGCACCTCACAATCATATCCTAATCCAGTTTGATGTTCATTGGCAAACCTCAGATGAGCCTGAACAGGTTCCTTCTGAAGCAGGGGTACCATACATGCACTGCAGGATTTTAATCCGCTGTGGTATTAAGTGTTTCCAATAGTTTTCTTAGGGATTGAGGTCCCAGCTGCCTTGAGATAATTTCCTAGCTCTTTCCATACAGTTTTAGGGTGCTTTATCTCTGTTTTTCTGGTTATTGAATGCCCACAAGGTCAAATCTTGTATGGAACCACAGACAGGCCTAAGATTGATGATTGATAATCATTTTGTTTGTCCTGAAATTTGGAAGAAATGCGCCAACAGTTTGCTCCTTAATATCCAGGAGCCCATTTCAGCCTTCTTGAGTTCTAAAATCTTGTCCCTGACATCCTTTGACAGCTTTTTGGTCTGTCCCATGTTGGCGAGTTTAGTTTGATTGATTGACTGATACTATGGACTGATTCTGCAGATTCAATGTGTCTTTTGTGCAGGTTACTATTAACAGTTGTGTTCAATTCAGATTCAGAAGTTGATTGGAAGTGCCATTTGATCTGCGGGATCAGAACTCTTAACCCATTGACGCCTGAGGCACCTGCAAAAAAGGGTGCTGAATGCCTGAGCCCTTTTTAAGAAAAGCTGCCTTCAGCCTATAAAAACCTAAATATCTCAGCTTCTGAAGCACAGAAAAATATGCACTAAGTTGCTTTTCAATGCTAAGACCCTCATCTTTCATTAGAATGTGTCCTTTGATCTCAAACAGAGACTTTTAATAAACTTGTCTCAAATGTCATGAGCCTGAATGTGGCGTAATGCAGCTCCAGGCGCCAGGGCCAATGTTGCGCAACGCAACATCAGGCATCAATGGGTTAATGGTTGGCAGGGGATCAAATACTTATTTCCCTCAATTAAATATAAATCAATTAATATATATTCTTTAGAGTTAATTTCTGGATTTACTTTTTGGTATTCTGTCTCTCCATATTACAATACATTTTATCATTAACATTAAAGACTGATCATGTCTTTATTAGCGGGCAAACCAACAAAATCAGCAAGTGATCAAATACTTATTCTCCTCACTGTATGTAGTATATAAAGAAAACACTGCTACTTCCCTTTGGTTTCTCTAGCTTGAGAATGGCTCCTGTAAATCACTTTCAATAGAGATGAACTAAATACAAAACAATGTAAAGTATGATTAAATACACAATACAAGACAGTTGCTGGTCATTAGACTGCAGGTCATTGAGCTGGTCTAGCCAGGCTACACAACAAAGTGTAACACAGTGACACTGACACAGTGTGACATGACATGCTGCCAGCGTCCAGCTCCCTTGGTCCAATGCCAGCCCTGGAATGTCCCCTGTTCAGGGACAACACAGCAGCCGGATCAATGATGACACAGTGATCTCAGCACTCTGCCGGGTAATGGCACAGGCTGGATCGATGATGACCCTGAGATCTCTGTACTGGGTGACCACGGTCAATAATGACCTCAGGGGAGGCTCTACTCCTGAGGGGTAACGTAGCCGCCTGTGACTGAGCAAATCATGTCCCTGTTATGGCTTTTTTTTTTACATTACATTACATTACATTACCCTCAGAAGACACTTGTGCCCTATTTGCTAAATGTACAGTACATTGTTTAGATTTTAGATTTTTGGAGTTTTGGACTACTGAGCATCAATTCAGACAGGACAGTTTGAGTGTGTGACAAGAAATGAGTAGGAGAGAGAGATAGGGGAGGATCGGCAAAGGACCTCGGGCCAGAATTAAACACGGGTCCCCGGTGTGCGTGTGTGCGTGTGTGTGTGTGTGTGTGCGCGTGCGTGCGTGTGTGTGTGTGAGAGAGAGAGAGAGAAGTCCCTTGAAGTCCATTCTTCAAAACTTGTTGGCCGTTGGGCCTACTTCAGGCGACTTGCCGGCCTACTTCCCTTGAAGTCCTGCTCCTGGTCCGTCTTGCTCTATAGTGTGTGTGTTAGGGATGGTACAAACCGCACCGAAAACCGAAACCGTACAATGCACACACCATACCGAACCGTGAAATGCAGTCCGTGGCAAACCGCAATTCATGTACTGCCCAGAAAAATATGTAAAGCAGAGATCCTAGGAGTATCTTATACAGTCTCTCTGATTAACACATTAGCATATAAGACCAATCAGAGGATGACAATTAAAATCACACCATTTTCACATTATAAGCCTATACAAACCATATGTAGGATATTTAGTGATAAGTCTAATTCTATTAGCCACTTGAGGCTCAGACAGCGCACATCAGCTGACGACAGCTGATTCAACTTGCGCATCATCACTTTATACCGGTAATTGCAGTTATATAAATATGGTTTAATATACCGTAGAGAACCGAAAACCGTGACCTTGATACCGTGATATGAACCGAACCGTGAATTTTGTGAACCGTTCCACCCCTAGTATGTGTGTGTGTGTGTGTGTGTGTGTGTGTGTGTGTTCGCTCCTGACCTTGAGGAAGTTCTTGAAGTCCTGCTCCTGGTCCGTCTTGCTCTGCAGCAGGGCGGCGCCGTTGAGCTGGCAGCTGCAGAAGCGGATGTAGGCTTGCATGTGGCCCAGCTCCGACGCCAAGATGTCCCCGATCATCTGCACTGGCATGTTCTCGCCACCTGTCTTCTTACGCACACGCAGAGCCCTGGATGACACAAACGTACACACACACACACACAAAATACAGTATATATGCTTAATAATGACACACAAACACACACTGACGCCAAGATGTCCCCGATCATCTGCACAGGCATGTTCTCACCACTCGTCTTCTTACGCACGCACAGGGCCCTGGATCACACACACGCGCCACGCACACAAACGCACGCACACACACACACACACGCACACACAAAATACAGTGTACATACAGTACTTAATAATCACAATACAGACACACTCTGATGCCCATATGTCCCCAATCATCTCCTCTGCACCTACCTGGTTTACACACAAAGACACATTGTAAAGGGCGCATTCAGAATCCAATCATGAGTTCATGGTAGCTGCTGTTGCTTCAGAAAGCCCACATAACAGATGACCCCCGTTTTTACACCCCCATGCGAGTGAACACCCACACACACAAGCTGTACACATTTGTAAACATGCAATGACCACTAGTGATCACCAGGGGGCAGAATGTAGCTGGCATTTACTGAACACTCCTATCTCCGCAGCATTGGTGTTGATCCAGACTCCAGAAAGTAGAAAAAGAAAAACTAAAACCCTGCCACATTTTCCATCCAACACAGGTGACTTCCTTGAGTAGCAGCTGATCTTCCTTGTCTGGTTGGATCAAATCTGTGGCAGGTACTTTCTGAATCCAGGATTGAGGCCTCTGCTCTAACCAGTAGACCTCTGCACTTGTCTTACAATAAGCTGACTCTGAAATGGTAGGATCAAGTTTGGGGTAGGTTCTTGATGATTTTTTGTGTGTTTTTCAGTAACAACACAGTGTATCTACCTCATTAGGTGCAATGGAGAAGACCACTATGTAATATCATGTGCGAGTGTTGTACTTAGACCATGAATTTAGTTTAACTTTTGACACCTCAGGTAGGCAGGCAAACAGGTTAAGGCCGGCCGCACATTGGCTCCGACAGCACTGCGGCGCACTTTAGCTCCCGACATAATTCGGACCCCCAAACCGAATTGCACACGACCATAGCCTTGATGGTCCTTGGGTGGCGCCCACAAAATAGAACTTGTCTCTAATCGCTATCCGACATCTGCGAATGTCGGCTGACATCGATGCCAGTGTGCGGGGTTCTATTGAAAACAATGGAATCGAACTTTAACGGAGCAGTGCTCAGCACTTTGTCGGAGCCGGTGTGCGGAAGCCCTTACACGTACTTGAGAAACTTGTTATTGCAGGTGATGAGCTCCCTCCAGTTGACAAAGATCATGCCCATCTCCTGCTCCGTCAGACGACCCGACTCTGACATGGGCTTGTGGAAGACCTGCAGCAATACATAAAAACAACAACATAAACACCTGTTTACTTCAACCCTTCTGCTCTAACCCCCTCTAAGGTTTCCGTTCCCAAGTTTTAGCTGTTTAGTTGTAGGTTTGTTCATTTAAAGGCTGTGTTTATTTACATAAAAGCCAATCAATTTACAAACCCCAACTCCGGTGAAGTTGGGACGTTTGGTAAACAGTGAATAAAATCAAAATGATATCATTTTCAAAACATTCAATCTATTCATTAGATGGAGAATAGTGAAAAGACAACATATTAAGTGTTAAAACCGAGAAAAAATATTGTTTTGGGGGACATATGTACTCATTTCTAATTTGATAAATCCAACACGTCTCAAAAGAGTTGGGACGGGGATCAGTGAAATGTAGTAAACATCCAAATAAGATCAAACAACAAAGAAGAACATTTCAAAATGAATTGTACTGACGGACAATATATGTATCCAGGTATAAGATCATCACAGAGAGGGCTGAGTCACTCAGAATTAAAGATGCAAAGGGAATAATTACCATAGTTATTACATACATTTTTGAATTTCCTTTGATTTACCACGATTGAGTGTATATAAGACATATTTTTGTTACTAAAATCATTGTATAGGTTCATGACATCATGAAATATATATTGGCTGTAGTCTCACTCTAGCACTCCAGGAATTAGAGCTATTGAAAATTGACCATATTAAGAATGCTTAATGCGTGCAAATGATACAGGGGTGTAACATTCTCCTAAGCACCTGAGCTCACTTGAAATAGACCCAGAAGACATGGGAAACTGTCCTTTGCTTACAGAAGTCAGCAGAAGTTGTAGAAGTCCATTCTTTTTGACAATAATAGAGCATTGCACATCCTGTGCTACAGTAAAAATGGACCATCCAACTTGTGTTAGTGCTAACTTCAAAAGTCAGCCTCCATGATGGCATGCGGGTGCAGTAGTGCATTGGTTAAGATGTTCTCACTCATCTCTAGAGTTAAATACAGTGCTGAATGGGTTTCAAACAGCATGAAAAGCCACTCACGCATTATATTTTGAAGGGAGATCTTCGATTACTGCCACATAGTAAGGTCAAATTGCATTCTCTACTATGTTTTAACAGTTTGGCTCCATCATAAGGACCAGCAGGTGATAAAATGGTGGGCTTTTGGTCAAGACCTGTCACACTGTAAGCACTACAGAAAGGAAAACATTGCAAAACATGACAAGGAATACACCCACCATTTTAAGCTGGTGAAATCATGTCCAAGATTGGAATTAACACTGTTTTTTATATAAAATCATCTCATCGGTTAATGTATTTAACTGTTAAGTGTTGTCTTTTGTTTTGTTTTTAGTCTTCCTCGACATTTGCTGCCATTTATTGTTCCCGTCCCAACTCTTTTGAGACGTGTTGGATTTATCAAATTAGAAATGAGTACATATGTCCCCCAAAACAATATTTTTTCTCGGTTTTAACACTTAATACATTGTCTTTTCACTATTCTCCATCTAATGAATAGATTGAATGTTTTGAAAATGATATCATTTTGATTTTATTCACTGTTTACCAAACGTCCCAACTTCATCGGAGTTGGGGTTTGTATATACTCATCATTTTCGGGACCAAATAACTCAATAACCCAGTAAAGAAACTGAGAAGAAATAACAAAGGTCTGCCACAGTAATAAACACTCCAAATAAGCACAATAAATTTGTGTGACGTTTTGAATGTGCTGTACCTTTAAGAGGTAATGGCATCAAACTGAACTGGCAACGTTAATGTTATTCTTCACAGTGCAATGCACACCCATCCACCCACACACGCGAGTGCACCGAAATGACTAGGCAGCCAATCAGCCCTTTAGATTCATTTTGCTACAGGATGACGGCTACAGTTCCCACACACGCATTCTCATTAGTGTCTACATTAACATGCACACACATATTGTACACAGTGTTCTCCATCCTTCCACAAACACATGCGCGCGCACACACACACACACACACATAATAGTAATTTTGCGCACATTCATATTATATACACTTATTATACACACTCGCTACAGTGCTTCTCTGTGCACGTGCACACACACACACACACACACACACACACACACACACACACACACACACACACACACACACACACACACACACACACACACACACACACACACACACTTCTCCGCACACACCTCCAGAACCAGCTGCAGGTCCTCAACATATTTCTGCTCGGTCTCGATGAGCTCGTGGATGTAGCCCTGCCTCTTCCTCTCCTGGGGGCTCAGAGAGTCCAGGCTTGTCAAGTCCGCACACCCTACATACACACGCACATACGCACACACACACACACACACACACACACACACACACACGTATGTCACTACAGTACAAATATTTATGCCTGTGCTCACACAGTTCACAAACATCACACCAAACTCACACACACGCACACAGCAACACATCAGTACATAAACAAACATCCCCTGGCCAACCGGTATGTATAAAAGCTGTATACACACACTGCCAAAAGACACAACACACTTGGCTGACAGGAAAAGGTCAAGATGTAACCCAGCCTGAGACAGAGAGAGAGAGAGAGAGAGCGAGAGAGAGCGAGAGAGAGAGAGAGAGAGAGAGAGAGAGAGAGAGAGAGAGAGAGAGAGACGGATAGAAAGAGGCACATAGACCAACATGGACAAACAGAGACAGGTAGAGTTCTTGGCATTGAGCACACACACAAACACACTCCACTTCGCCCAGTTTGGGGGGGCTCACAGCAAAGCAGAAAGCTCTGGGAGGTGATGGGAGGGAGGGATAGAGGGATGAAGGTAGGGAGTGAAGGATGGGGGGCTGTAGTAGTACAGTATGTGTTGTCCAGTCCAGCTCAATCAAATTTCATCCAGTCTTGGGCCTAGTGGATCAGCAGTTGGTCTGGTGATCCGCAGGTTGCAGGTTCGAATCCTGTCCGTAGCAGTAGATCGTCAGGGTGTCCAGAAGAGCGCGGCTGCTCTTCAGTGTCCTCCATACTTAGCTGATGTGCCATTGACCAGGGCATTTGAACTCTTAAGACAAGGCTCCTGTTATACATTTGCTGCTTAAGTTGCTAAAGTTACTGAAGACTGTTTTTAATTTCGTAGTAGTTTGGTACTATGGTAGTTATACAAAAGTCTTCTGAACGACTGCATTATGCAACATTTCTCCAGAAACTGTCACCTGAATATCTGTAAGTTGCTTTGGATAAAAATAGTTAGCTAAGGGTAGTGTAATATAGGGTAATGTCTTACCTATGGATGTCAGGCTTCCATTTTGATATTCCTGGACATTTCCAGCATCAGTACCATCCTCATTCTCATCCTCTTCCTCCTCCTCCTCATCATTTACACCACACAGCCTCATATAATCCTCCTCCTCATCCTCCTCCTCCTCCACATCCCACAGCCTCAGAAACAGCAGTCTTCTGCCCACCCGAACACTCATTCTGTCCGTCTACTTTGAATTCATCTCCGTTTATTTCCTCTCTTCTATCCGCATCTTCCCTTTTTCCTCTTCCCTCAATACCTCTACATTTTCCACCGTCTTTTTCCTCCTCTATCCCCCTCAACTATTCTTTCTTCTCCTTTACTCAACTAGAGCTCCATCTCCTTCTCCTCTCACCTTTCTTCTATCCACTCGTCTGTTTTTCAACCTATCTTTTTGCTCTCTTCTGCACTTCTACCCTTACACTGTGTAAGAATCTAGATCTGTTATTACCTCAAATACATGACCAAGTTTACAGCACTGGGAGATCAGAGCAGAGACTGGAAATATAAACACACTCTTAAGCCCAAACCTAGATAGCTGCCTGGTGTGCGTGTGTGTGTTCACGTGTGTACAGTATGCTGTAGGAGGCGATGGTGCTAGATAATGTCCTGGTGTTATTGTCACAGAAGACTTGTGGTTACCATGCTGCATGATTCAGTAACATTGTGTCTACGCATTAGATGGTGACTGTAAGTTTAGAAGTGCAGTGCAGAGTTTCCCCACAGCATTTCCGTTACTCAAGGAGGTCAGGGGTTAGTCAGTAATAGAGACACATGGCTATCATTATTGAAGAGGCTACCATAAGTTTTATATATCTTTTGATGAAACAACTTAAAAAATTACATTCACAAAAAATCTTTATAATTTCAGGGGACGTAGTAGTGAAGGTGGTAGCCAGATGTTTGTTGTCAAGGTGGGTGTCTTAACAACAAAGAGCTGGGGGGAAGCCTGCAGTGACCGTGTGGATTTACAACAAGCCAGAGATAAAACATTACACTGACCAGGAGTTTCTTTCAAAATGCCTTTAATGTCTATTTGTGTTGATAAATAAATGACACAATTAAAAGCCAGACGAATTAAGATTCAAAAAATATATTTTATACTATTAGTGTTTATATATTGTTCAGTACCACACACCCAGCCATAGCTTGCATAGCTTTCCATGAACTCCAAAATTCATTCATTAACTTTAAAACCATTCATTACCATTGACTTCAAAGACAACTCAGTTTGTTCACAGACTCATAACACCATATTGACAACAGAGATTAGTGTGTAGAGTAAATGCAGCATCTTAGGGTACATTCGAAAGTCACCTTGCAAAGAGGTCACCAAATACACACCTGGATTTAAATACACCACGGTATAGAGTGCAAGTCGTCAGGTAAAAGAAAAAAAATGGCTTACAAGTGCTGTGCTAAACTCAATTACATCATGTTTTCAAAATAAAAGCATACATAAAATATGTTAAAATATTTTGGTTACAATTATTTTACTGGTGTTTGTTTAATTTGTCGTGAAGCACCTCAAAACAAATCCAATTAATATTATTCATTACCATTCTGTAATTTCATTTCCAGCCAAACCCAAATGCAAATCTCATTTCTCTGACTGAAAAAACACGACAGAGGCAGAACCACTACCATGCAAGTTTATCTGTGAGTGTATAATCTACGACTGTACACTACCTGTTACAGGTAAACTGGAGCATGCAGCCAATCACAACACATTATTAAGGCACACCTGTGGCTGTGAGAACTGTAGCTGTGATACACCTGTTGTCATGGTGCTGTCAGAGAGAATACAGGAAGCGTATAATATACTATTTTTGGTAATGTGCATAATACTCACAAGCCTGATCAGCAGTCAGTGGCTACAGTAGAAGATACAAGGACTGCAATTATGCAAATGAGAAATGAAAATAAAATGAAAAACAAAAAACCTAAATTATGAATCACACCCCAAATGTTAAACAGCACTGTGGATTGGTGTCCGAAGTTCAGACAATCCACCAAGAGTTGTGCAGATTTCACGCATAGATTCAAGAAAAGAGCTCAGGAAGGAAAAATTCAACAGGTACCCACCCACCATCATGCTAGAAATCCCCACACCCATTTTTGTTCTTTACAGAAATATCAAATGAAGTATGCTGATGAAACTATCCCTAGCCCCACCTCATCATTCCTCAAAGGCCTGTTATACAGAATGCATTCAGATAACTCATTGGCCTCGTTTACATGAGACATTTAATTCAGAATGAACTCAATCTCATTCTGAATGAAGCTTAATTCCGCTGAAAAATCGTCATGTAAACACTTCACAATTCGGAATTAAATGGAAGTTCAATGCAAACTCGATGGAGCTATTTAATTCTGAATTATTAATTCGGAATTAAAGATGTCATGTAAACGTGGCCATTGTGAATGAATTCTATAGATGTACAGTGTAAATTGTACATGTGAACAGTGACAATATAAGGCATTTCATTCATCTACTAGTATTCTAGCTCTATTAAAATGTTAAAAGGTCAATGAGACACTGCAGTGCACACACACGGCCAGTAGGAACCACTGTTTTTAGGGAGCATTAGTGAATGCTTAAGCCTTTGATGGAGTGGGATGGGGTGCGGTAAGGACAGGGGAGGGGTAAGGAGGACAGGGGAGGGAGGTCAAAGTTAGCTCTTCAGCCCCAAAACTGGGAGAGGGGCTTGACCAAGGCACTGAGAGAGAGAGAGAGAGAGAGAGAGAGAGAGAAAGAGAGAAAGAGAGAGAGAGAGAGAGAGAGAGAGAGAGAGAGAGAGAGAGAGAGAGAGAGAGAGAGAGAGAGAGAAAGAGAGAAAGAGAGAAAGAGAAGAAGGAATGCTACCACCCTACAGAGATAAAAAGGGAGGAAGGCAAGGGAGAAAGCAAAAGAGAGGGAGAGCGAGAGAGAGAGAGACAGAGAGAGAGCAATAGAAGAAATGAAAAAGAGGTGCAGGAAAGAGAAAATATGCATAAGACGAGCAGACTAGGTAGATACTATGTATTGTCAGAAAACAGAAAAAAAACATTGGTCATTTTCGCTCAATTCAAAAATATGAAATATTAAATGAGAACCAAAATAATAATGATAACACGATCTTCCCTTCATAACTCAAACAGAATCGTAAAATCACCACAACGTTCGGTTGCCACCACCTATGGCCCTCTCGGATAAATATAACAACGATACTGCATGAGTAATCAATATGACCCTGCTAGCATAGTGCCATGTACCTTCATCACGTTAAAAAAAGAAAAGAAATTAAAATACCTCAAACCATTACTGTTCCTGTGGCATAAATACATTAATATAGTGTGTGTGTGTGTGTGTGTGTGTGTGTGTGTGTGTGTGTGTGTGTGTGTGTGTGTGTGTGTGTGTGTGTGTGTGTGTGTGTGTGTGTGTGTTTTATATGTTATTTTGTCAAAATGTAAATTTTGCAGTGTGTGTTTGGGGGTAGGGGGTTCTCTGAGAGATAACGGTTTCAGCAATGCTCTACTTACACTGCTGACTGGGGTCGGACTCGGCGGTGGTCATCTTGACGTAATTGGTCGGGAAGAGGCCCGTCACCCCGTTGATCTCCCCTCTCCACCAATCGGGATCGCTCTTGTCCAGCACGCTGATCAGCTGACTCTTGGAGAAGCTGAGCTCGTCCTGGTTGGCCGCCGTGTAGTCGTACATAGCAATGACTTGGCAAACTGAGGAAGTCAGCAACAACAACACAAGTCAGAGGAAAGAAAGACAGACGGTCACTGATTTGGTTTCTTGGCTGCCCAAGGATTGCTTTTTTATTTTTTTTTTTATTGGTATTTTTCACAGACAGCAGTAAATATTACACATTTTCATTATTGCAACAAAGTACAATATCAAAGTACAATCAATTCAGCTATCTGTTTTTTCCCTTTTTTAAACACTCTGAACACTAACCACACAACAAATACCACAAAACAAGGACAGTAAACAAGGAACAAAACACACACATAGAGAAAAAACAAAAAGCAAAAAACAAAAACAAAGTGCCTACATATATCAACAACAATTTACATTGACCTCTGCCCACACAGAGTACTGTAGTTATACAGGTACAGCTAAATAGCCTTATTTTCTAAATAGTTCAAATATGGCCCCCAAATCCGGTTAAACACTTCTTCTTTCCCCTTGACATTGAAGGTAACCCGCTCATACAAGGCAATCTTCGACATTAGTTCAGTCCATTCCTTAAATGAGCAAGGTGAAGATGACTTCCAGTGTCTCAAAATAATGCGACATCCTGATACAGTCGCCAGACGCACCCATAACTTGCATCTTTTTGTTGTTTGAATGTTTTCTGGCAACAAACCAAATAGACAGAGATAGATCTGTGATGCAGAAAGATCACACTGAAAAATAGAACTTAAAAACTTCACAATCCCATCCATAGTGCACAATTTTTTTCACATTCATACAACATGTGAATCAGCGTCCCAGTTTCTTTCTGACATTTCCAACATATATCACTGTCCATTAATTTCAGTTTGGTTAGTTTACTGGGGGTCCAGTACCTTCTGTGGAGCACTTTATATTGAATGAGCTGAGACTGTGTGTCTTGTGAACAGGTGTACCAAGATCCAACCAACCATTTCCATGTGTCTTCCGAAATTGGCGTGCCCAAGTCCTTTTCCCAACATAACCTCAGCCCCTCTAATTTGGGGGCTTGCGCTTCTCTAATAAGCCGGTAGAAGGTAGAGGCTTTTTTAAACCCAGGTTTCATAAAAACCTCCTGAAAGCCAGATGGAGGGTCTGGGACAGATTTCAGCTTAGCTTTGATACAATGAGACAGCTGGTAAATATTTCCAGTATTTCTTTTTTATCTAGGTTAAATATTCTTGTGTAATATCACTAAATGATTTAATCCCACTATCACCAAACACATCCCCCATTAGATTAAATACCGCATTTGGACCATGTATTCCACATAAATGTTTTTTTAACCAATTAACAATTTCTTATTGAACCAAATGGAAGCTTTGGTTGAAAGAAAAGGACAAATAATATGTTTGTAAGACCTTGCCCATGTTTCTTGTACAAAAGCCAAGACAGGATCATCATGGGGAGTCCTTCTTCCACTCTGGGTAAAAAAGTTCTCTAATGTACTTGGGGCCACAAGCCCTTCTTCCTTTTGTTCCATTTTCACCATGAAGGTCTCTCATTTGGGAAAGTGTAAAGTTTGTACCTTTTCGCTAACTGGGACAGAGAGAAGGCATAGTGGTACCATTCCACCTTGGACAAGGCTAACCCACCCTTATCTTTGGCAGCATATAGCTTCGATCTATTATTAAAGGCTGGCTTTTTACCTGCCCACACAAAAATGCTCCACAATTTTATTATACCGTTTATGCAGGCATTGTGTGGAAAGGTCAGAGGTAACATATGCATAACATACTGAATCTTTGGTTAAATAATCATCTTAACTAAGTTAATTCTACCCAGTATAGCCCAATTCTGTAGAAGAGATCCAATATTTTGTATAATTGGATCAATATTTTTATGCATAATTTTGTCCAAACCAGGGGTCAGTTTAATGCCCAGATATGTCATACCCATGGGCATCCAATTAAACTGCCATGAGCTCCTAATGGCAGGGGGGCATATTTTAGAAATAGGCATAGCTTCTGACTTTGACCAGTTAATGGTATAACCAGATATTTCAGAAAATGAATCAATAATTGAACACATAGACGGTACTGCCACAGCAGGATTACTTGAAATCAAAAGAATGTCGTCAGCATACAAAAAAAAAGTTTGTGTTGTTCTTGCCCCATATGTACTCCCTCTATATCTTTGCATTTCACGTAATGCAATAGCAAGGGGTCAAGAAATAAGGCAAAAATTAGTGGTGATAATGGTGAGCCCTGTCTAGTACCACGACTAAGATCAAAGGGTGGTGACATTATCCCATTCGTAAAAAAACAGTAGCCATAGGGGTCAGTATACCACTAACTTCAACCACTGCATAAACGACTGACCAAAAACCAAATTTTCTTAGTGTGTAGAACGATAGGTGTATTCAACTTTATTGTACGCTATCTCAGCGTCCAATGAGAAGGCCACAACAGGATCTGAGTTATTTCTGCTCTTTCAAAATATGTGCAATCTCCTTCGTAGATTGTCAGCTGAACATCTATGCTTCACAAAACCCACCTGATCCCCATGCACTAAGCTAGGAAGTACTTTCTCAAGCCTAATGGCTAGAACCTTGGATATATAATTTTTTCATCCACATTTATTATCAAAGAAATTGGGCGGTAATTACCACCAGCATTGAGGGTCTTCCCCTTTTTATGTAATATAACTGCTGACCTCATGCTAGGTGGCAATCTACCCTTCTCCAAAGCGTCTGTATACACTGTCAGAAGCCTAGGCGCCAGGTCTTCCATAAAAGATCTATAGAAAGCTGATGGAATCCATCATTACCAGGCGACTTGCCCAACCTCAGACTTCTGATAGCCTTTTTTATTTCTATTAAAGTAAGCTCTTGTTCTAACCCTGTTTTTTGCTCTCTTGTTAAAGTTGGTGTTTTAATTGATGAAAAGAATTATGAGAATCTTGGTTCCTCTACAGGTCCATTAGAGGTGAATAATTTCTTATAAAACGTAGTAAAATCCTCATTGATAATCGTTTTATCAGTGGTCAGTGCCTTATTATCATCTTTGAAAATGGAGGGAATCAGGTTATATTAGACTGTATTTGACGTACTCTATGCGCTAGTAGTTTTGCCATTTGCTTTTTTTCACCCTGTTCAAAATATTTCTGATTCAGACGAAACATAGCGTGTTCAACTGTCTTCTGTAATATGCTATTTAGATACAATTTCAATTTAATTAATTTATTCCACACTTCTTTCTCTGGGTCCGCTATGCGTTGTTTTTCAAGAACCTTAATATCCTGTTCTAGTTTCAACAATTCCTCTCTCTGGGCTTTTTTCATCAAGGAACCATAGTGAATAAGACAACCCCTTATACATGCTTTGAAAGCATCCCAGGTAAGGCCAATATGTCCAATAGACCCTTCATTACACTCCCAAAATTCCCTCATTTTCATCCTTACATACTCACAGAAGTTCTTATTATGTAAGAGTGAACTAAGACACCACCTACGTGAAGATGAAACTTTTTCCTTGCTAGACAAGAGGAGCTCAACTGGGGGCATGATCAGTTACCCACAATATTCCCAATAGAAGACCCCATAGTCTGACCCCACCAATGATCGGATATGAGGAAATAGTAGTCTATCCTAGAATATGTGGAATGTGGATGCGAGAAGAATGTATAGTCACGTTCTTGTGGATGAAGTACTCTCCATATATCCACTAATGCCAGTTCATCTGACACACATCCAAAGCAGTACATACAGGATCATGTATTTGCTTGGGCTTTGAGGATTTATCTAACCATAAATCTCTGACCTGGTTAAAATCAACCTCCACAGATAATATCTGAATTCCCAATGTTGCGTATTAAACTGCAAATTTCGTGGGAAAAAAATTCAGGTTGAGAGGAATTAGGGGCATAAATATTTACCATAGTCATCCTCTGACCCTCAAGTGCCGCGTCTAATATTACCCATCTACCCTCTATATCCGCAAAGTGTTTGAAAACCTGGACATCAAAGTTTTTTCTGATCAGTATAACCACGCCTCTTTTTCTACTATTGAATGTACTAAAGTACCTGGCCCAGCCAGTCTCTGAAGTAAGTTTCCTGAAGTAGAGCAATGTCCGTCTTCTTCTGTTTTAAATAAGTCAGGACGTTCTTCCTTTTAACAACATTGTGACACCCTGCTATATTACATGACACTATTTTACACACTGTCATGGAGGCTCTTTACCCACAATATAGCACACGGCATTCTCTGTTCAAACCCTTATTACCACAGTACAGTATTTTAGAAAAAGTCCCAGAGGTCAGTATGCATTCAAACACAACAAAAAAGTAGGCACAAACATAAAAAAACACAAACAAACAAAAATGACCAAACCGCTGGGTAGAACTAAACCCAACATAACAAAGGTTCAGCAGGCCCGTAGCACTCGTTGGTCCCGTTTGGCCACACCCCTGCTCGCTCGTTCCTCCTCTCCCTCTCAATCCATGACATATCCGTGTCAAAAAAAATGTATCACAACCCACTCGTCAAATTATTCTAACGTCTCGGCTATTAGCCTAGCTTAAGTAACCATCCTGAAAATAAATTCCCTGCTGTATGTCGTTTTCAAGCCAATAGGCAATACTTTTCCTCCATTTAAAAATAAAATAATAATAAGCAGTAAAGCTGCAGCAGGGAAAAATATGCGACTCAATTATTACCTGTCATTGTTTTACATCACCTATTAGATTAGGTAGGTAGGCCTATCAGTCTCTTCAGTATCTGACGGCGCCTGATCTCTGTTCTCCTCCTCTATTTCGACTGGCGGCAGTCCATGATGAATCGTTTTGCTTCTGCTGGACTGGAGAACTGGAGTTACTTGTTGTTCACGGAGAAAGTCATGACGGCGGGGAAAAACCGCAGCGCATAGGTAGAATCTTGCGCTGTTTTCAGTAAGGTGCGCACCCCATCAAAACTTCTTCCTCTTATCCAAGATCTCTGGCGCGTATTCCTGAACTGGCGCACACTCGCATGTCTCTCAGACAATCTTCTTCTTTTTTCTAGCTGCAGCCAGAACACATGACTTTCCTTTATCCTTAAGAAAGCGGATGATGATGATGTGTCGTGGTTGAGCATCCTCCTCGGTGGATTTAGGGCCGACGCGATGTATCCTGTCAATTTCAAAGAGTGCGTCTTCCGCCTCAATTTGCAGCGCCTCAGACAGAAAGGTTTTCACACACCCCTCTAAATCAGAGCTCTCTGTCCCTTCCTTCATGCCTGAAATTCTAACATTAACCATTTTGGGTGGCGTCGGGGAAAAGCCTCGAGGGTCGTCAGCTTTTTTTTCTTGCAAGCGGCGGTTTCTGTTTCTCCAATTCACTCCTGATTGTGCTCGCCTTGCCCTCCTCATCCTCCAGGCGGGAGAGATTCTCGTCTCGGGCCTCGTCCATCCATCCTACCCCCAAGGGCTGTCACCGTTTCACTCAAACTCTCGATACCACTTTTCACTACAGTCATGTCGTTAGCTAACTGCTCCAGAAGAGATCTTATAGCAGTGAGTTCACCAGCAACATTGTCTTTCGATGGGCTTTTAGATTCAACATGTGGTTCCGCCATCTTCGATGAAGTTTTAGCCGGCAACGTTTGTGTAGGTTTCCCTCGCGACGAAGTTGGCTGGTTCCGTGTAAAATAATGACTTTGATGACTCATTACAATGTAATAACGCTACTTAACTCTGAATATTATAAAATTATCGACGTTATATGCATATAATCGAGGATTTGGGGAATCCCGAGCTCCGCTCTGGTTTAAGCAGCCATCCTGGCTGCCCAAGGATTGCTAATAAAAACACCTTGCCAATGTCATGAAAGTCGCACAATATTCACATGGAATGGAAAAATGAAGCAACTTTTAATGTGCTACAGACAAAAAGAAACTAAATCAGGAGAAGAAAAACAACTTTTTTGGGGGGGGCATACTTGCCTGGAAATGCATGGCAGGTGGCGTGTGTGTGTGTGTGTGTGTGTGTGTGTGTGTGTGTGTGTGTGTGTGTGTGTGTGTGTGTGTCTGTCTGTCTGTCTGTCTGTCTGTCTGTCTGTCTGTCTGTCTGTCTGTCTGTCTGTCTGTCTGTCTGTCTGTCTGTCTGTCTGTCTGTCTGTCTGTCTGTCTGTCTGTCTGTCTGTCTGTCTGTCTGTCTGTCTGTCTGTCTGTCTGTCTGTCTGTCTGTCTGTCTGTGTGTGTGTGTGTGTGTGTGTGTGTGTGTGTGTGTGTGTGTGTGTGTGTGTGTGTGTGTGTGTGTGTGTGTGTGTGTGTGTGTGTGTGTGTGTGTGTGTGTGTGTGTGTGTGTACATCTTACCTACTGCAGGTGCCGGGGTGGACTTGCCACTGTTGGAGCCAAGCACCTTGACATGAGAGGCAGGGAACCAGCCCTTCTGCCTCTTCTTACCCCTGGCCTGAAAAGACACAGCGCACACACAGCAACAAAGATATCACACACTCATCCAAACAGGCACGCAGCAACACAGAGGTCACACACTCTTCCATATACGCACAAATAGTCGCATAGTCCCTGGTCTACAACACAAAGCAATACAGTGTCACACAGGTAACCGAACATACACATAGAGAGGTACAGCCGCACATGACATAACACAGAGATACACATAGAGAGGTACAGCCGCACAGAAATCACATAGAAACATAGGTGTCACATAGGTCAAATATAGTGTATCCCCCTCACCTGCAGTTCCCCGAGCCACCAGCCGGTGGTGTCCTTGCTGTGGATGACGATGAGCTGGCCGGGGGCCACAGTCAGCTGCTCTGCACCACTGGACGTGTAGGCCATAGTCACCTGGGCTATCTCTATATGAGCAGTTGGGGGGGCCAAGAGAAGGTGTGTGAGAGCGAGTGTGTGAAAGAGAGAGTGTGTGTGTGTGTGTGTGTGTGTGTGTGTGTGTGTGTGTGTGTGTGTGTGTGTGTGTGTGTGTGTGTGTGTGTGTGTGTGTGTGTGTGTGTGTGTGTGTGTGTGTGTGTGTGTGTGTGTGTGTGTGTGTGCTTGACCAAAGTATAGTCTGTCTATCCAAGTGCAAAACAAAATAGTCATGCATTAGGTGACTGTGTCCTATGAGAATTCTATTCACTGTGTTTTTATCAATACAGATCTGATTGGACTTGGAGAATGAAAGTCGTGCAGAGAAAACAGAGTGAAGATTGGGTTCTATATCGTTCCTCCTGACCGCCAGAGGCGGTGCTTACAGCACATGGATATCCATGTGCTGTAAGCACCGCCTCTGGCGGTCATCCGGAACTCATAGAACCGTGGTTATATACATAACCTTCGTTTGTTACCTTTCTTTTTAGACTGCCCAAGCTTCCCTGAGATGCTGGAGGTCTGGTCAAAATATTATTAAAAACACACAATCAGGAGACACAGAGAGACAATCACATTGACAGACAGCAGTTACACCTACTGTATACATTTTCTTGACAGTACATTATATGAGTTACTCAAGTAGCATCATGACTGTAGTGTGTACAGTAGTTGGAGAGGGTGAGGGTTATGACTAGCGCATGTATACGAGTATGGTTGGAGATATGGATGGAGTATGTGACTGGTTGGACGAGAGATTCTGTTATTATTTACAGCACATCAGCTTTATTGAGCTTGACATACAGTAGTTAAAAGGGGGTTATGACTAGTACAAAAATGATTATCACAATTACTTGGCTTAAAGTTTGTATGATCTTAGTAATTAATCACAATTATTTAACAACAACATTTTGGCTAGTGTTTTTATTTACATCTGCCACTTTGGGCTTGAGGCAGTTGAAAGGAAAGACTCCGCAGCAGTCCCCTAAGCAGTAGGGGTGGGGAGGTACGTATGTCTACTACAGCACATGTGTATGTGTGTGTTTATGCGTGCGAATGTTGTTGTCATTTACGCCGGCCTCCTTGGGCTTGAGGCAGTTGAAAAGAAAGACTCAGTAGCAGTCCCCTTTGCAGGGGGGTGGGGAGGTACGCCTACAGCGTGCGTGTGTGTGTGTGTGTGTGTGTGTGTGTGTGTGTGTGTGTGTGTGTGTGTGTGTGTGTGTGTGTGTGTGTGTGTGTGTGTGTGTGTGTGTGTGTGTGTGTGTGTGTGTGTGTGCGTGCGTGTGTGTGATATGGGTGTTACTATTTACATCGGCCTCCTTGGGCTTGACGTAGTTGAAGGGGAATACTCCGTAGCGTTCCCCTATGCAGCCCCTCCACCACTCCCCCTCCTTCTCCGTCACCAGGATGGAGTCCCCAGCACTGAACGTCA